>NW_018407806.1:90981-113632 GCF_002113885.1 Mizuhopecten yessoensis
CCCAGGGGGAAACGTGAGACCCCAGGGTCATGAAATTCATAATTTTGGTAAAGCACCTTAAGACCCTTCCGTCTATGAAGAGTATTTGATTCTACCATATCTGGGTCTCGAGAAGAAGATTTTTGAAATTTCAGTCAATTTGACCCTTTTTGTCCCCACCCATCAGCCCCGGGGGGGTCATTCAGGGCTGATATGTGTATACCATCAAACTGCTATCCAATTCTGATAATGCTAACCTAAATTGAACTACTTCATATGGAAATTAAACAAATGTTGGTCCAAAATGTGATTTCCATAAATAAACTATAGTAAAGTTTACCCCCTCCCCAGGGGGAAACGTGAGACCCCAGGGTCATGAAATTCATAATTTTGGTAAAGCACCTTAAGACCCTTCCGTCTATGAAGAGTATTTGATTCTACCATATCTGGGTCTCGAGAAGAAGATTTTTGAAATTTCAGTCAATTTGACCCTTTTTGTCCCCACCCATCAGCCCCGGGGGGTTCAGTCAGGGCTGATATGTGTATACCATCAAACTGCTATCCAATTCTGATAATGCTAACCTAAATTGAATTACTTCCAATGGAAATTAAACAAATGTTGGTCCAAAATGTGATTTCCCTATATAAACTATAGTAAAGTTTACCCCCTCCCCAGGGGAAACATGAGACCCTAGAGTCAAGAAAGTCACAATTTTGGTAAAGCACCTTAACCTCTCAGACCCCTGGGGGCTGGGGACCAAATCAGCCACTATTTTTGTTGACCTTTAGCCATGGAAGGTTTCTGCAAAATTTCATTGAAATTGGTTCAGGAGTTTTGGAGAAGAAGTCGAAAATGTAAATTGTTTACAGACGCATGACAGACGCCGCTGGACAAAAGGCGATCGCAATAGGTCACTTGAGACTTTGTCTCAGCCTCAGGTGGCCTAATAAAGTTAAAAAACTTGACTGGGCTGGTTTTCCGGACAAATTACTTACCAAGTATCATTTCTCTCTTCATGCCAATCTGATTGCACTTATTTAACCGACAGTATGGACAAAACCGCCTTGTTCGTACATCTATACTGCAGTTTCCTTGGAATAAGCACTTGAGTGACTGAGAATTAAGAAAAATAAATTGGTAAGCAAAATTGATGACAAATTAAAACGTTCATAAAAATAAACATCTTATTTCTAAAAGGCCACAAGATTTCAAGCTACATTTCATTTCCTTAATAGAGATATCCTACAATTAAGAAGGTAGTCCAACCGATCATTGATTATGAAAATTCAACCGTTTCCAGGCACCACTAGTAATAAATAGCCTGTGTATGGTTATTAGCATGTCTGTTAGAATGTGTAGAAATTAACACAGTTAAAACACCTACCCCGGGTAGCTGACACATTAAAATAAAGTTTTTGAAAAATATTGCAATATATGTACATTTTATTGATGTTTATTGTATTGTGATATATGTTGCAATATATCGGTTTTCCAAAATATTGTGACTCCGCTAGATGTTTTCGTTACTACTCCAGATCTTTTTGTCACACAGTCAACCATAGCTGTCATCACGTCAGGTGACACATGGACTGCTGGAACCCTACGAAATCACTTGGGTATTGATAGGGTCGAGTGATGGCACTCATCACACCATGACAATATAATCAGTTATTTATGAAAACCAACCAACCATACATAAGAAATTCATCCAGACAGCCTTTCTATTTTCTTTGAAAGTTTACGATTTTTTTCCTTAGACCAAACAAAAAATATTTGGTGTTTCCAGTAACCCTACCTACCCTAATTTTTTGTGCCTTCCCTAAACTTTTAAATTTTCAAAGAAGCACTGTTAATGTCAAAATAACTCTCATATATAAACTATATATAATTATTTGCTAAAATATAATTTGTTACCTACATTGTACCTACCTTAAATTTTTGCAATATGTTACAGGAAACACATATATATATTTTTTTGACTGGCCTTATAAAGATCTTTCTCAAATGCTTTCTCAATTTTGGACATTTTGTGTCAAAACTTTTCAAGAAAAAGGGTAAAATCTTTCAACACTGATCAATTTCAGACCAAAACAATCATCCCCATTACCCAAATAGTGTGTTCTCCCTATACTGTAGATTAATCCTGTTTTACACACATATTGTTCAATGGGCTTGCCAATTCTATACTTATTTGCAAGGATTTCATGCTGCGTTTCACTCAACCAGTATGGATAATGACATAAATATTTTTTAATGTGACACTTGAATTCAGGAATTACCCGGTACAGTGAATTTACTTTTAAGTAAATATAATTTTAAATATGAATCTTCTAAAAATATTAATGGGGAAAACATTTTTTGCTAATAATTATTGATGGTTGTCTTTCACTTGAGAAATCAGCTTGGTAATGAGTTCTATTTGTATTAACTCATTCACCCCTGAACACACATTTGAGCTCTTCCAATTTGAAGGTTGGAATAGTTCATTATGAAATTTCAGGGGTGAATGAGTTAAAGCAGTTCAATATCTATTTACAATATTATAGGACTAAACTTAGGTATCCAAGATTCATATTTATTTTGCTTTCGTCCAGTTGGCATTCACATTGCTTATGAATGCCAAGACGTAGTAGTTCAATACTTATTTACCATATTAGGACTTATTCAAATCTCTACAAAAATTAAACTGATCAAAATTCAGCATTTAGTCTAATTGAGTGTACGGTGTCATGTACATACATACTTGCTCAATTAATAGAACAGCTATAATAATCAATGGAGCAGGTATGTAATGTTACATTTATATCGATGATGACATCAACAATACAGCCATATGGGATTCATAACCGATATGAATGCCATCTGAACTGTGTAAGGTTGATTTGTGGTATTTCCTTAGAGTAGTAAATAAGTGGCTGTTTTTGGAAAAGCTTTTATACCAGAATGTAAAAACATCAGGACAAAATCGGAACTCTATTTGATACGAAAATAAACTTGACGACAGGAAATGAGGTGACACTCACTGAATCAAGAGGAGAAACACCTGATGCCTGCAAAAGCTTTGATAAGAAACTAGGTCATCAAGGAGAGTAAGGCTTTACTACACCACATGTATCACCCTCGTGTTGTCTCGTGTCAGGACAATATCACGAAAGACCTTAGACAGAGCCGATTCTAACAACAGTAAGACAGGGAAATTGCACTGCAATGACTGGAAATCAGGTCATCAGTTCAGTGTGGGCTCAGTGAAAATGTCTCCTGTCATCAACTCTAAATAACAGTATTAGAAGACCACAACAGACAATGTCCTCCTTCAGGCTATCCCTAGTGTATACTTGTATATCTATAAAATATGAAACCAAGTCATTTATCATGCTCAAGATCATTCACTACAAAATCAATGAAGAAGAATGGCAGGTAAACACATTTACGTCCCTAAAGCTACCCCAAATCTGAAACAGTGAAGCTACAGAATTTGTTATACCAGTAGAAACATTGGAATCACAACTCTAAAACAACAGCTGTTGGAGAATAGCATAGCCCGCCTATTGGCGATATGTGTTGTGAGATAGCAACTATCAATAGAAACACATATATACAGTCAAACCTCGATATAATGCCCATCATTTCATTCGCCACCTCGCTTACCACCAACATATTTTAAGATTCCTTTATACGTTTCCCTCAATTTATTGCCAAACACCTTTATAATGCCAATATTTCTTCGAATTGGTACATTTCAACAGAAGAGATGACCTGACATGTACAACGGTCAACAGATAGTCAACAGTGTATTGATGGTCGTGACTGATCCGACACTGCACATATGCAGTCTTGCCAAAAAACTTTAACCATGCAAGTCCAATTGACCAGTTTTGGCCCCTAAAATATGAAAATATGGTTCAGCACATTGCTTACACTCCACATAAATGCCTCAACCTTATAATAGACAACAGCCTATTGAGAGTGATAATCCAACAGTGTCTGGAAAAAAAAATGCCCAAAAACTTAAACCTCAGTGAAGTGGGACGCCAACGCCTACGCCAACGCCAGGGTGACTACATTAGACCGCCAGGTTCAGCACATTGCTTACACTCCACATAAATGCCTCAACCTTATAATAGACAACAGAGAGTGATAATCCAACAGTGTCTGGGAAAAAAAATGCCCAAAAACTTAAACCTCAGTGAAGTGGGACGCCAACGCCTACGCCAGGGTGACTACATTAGACCGCCCCCCCCCATTCTCTGTATAGGCGAGCTAACTAGATTGTCTAACCCAGATTGGTCTTTAACCGTTTTCACATTCCATGGGAACAAATGCCACATAAGCCATATTTAGGTATCTATTGCTTTGTTTAGACGTAATAAAGGCCCCAGGCATGGGTAAATGACAAGAAGGGCGCCTTTAATTAAACACATTTTGTCCTTGATAAGCCTTGTTGTTTCACTATTTTCCCACTCCACATGTAGTCAGAACAAATTTTTTCTTGATCCCACTCATGCAGGGATTTTCCCATTAATAAAACAGTACCGTATTCACCGCACTTAGTGCCCACGGGGCTTCAAAACTGCCTTAAAAGAGGCGTTTATTAGGATATGAGAGTTATGATAGAAAAAGTTGTGCAGCTTCAACTGTTATCACTAAAGGACATTATAAACATCCCAGTGTGGCTGGAGGTTTGAAAATAACGTTTTTCATCCGCTTCAGAGGAAGTCCTGCCATGATCACCAGACATAAATCTCCCTGCTTTAAAGTATAAGTAACTATTAATCATTGATTGGGCCTAGTCAGGTCTGGGAGGGGGTCTATATAGTTTCAGTTCCTCCTGAGGAGAGGGGCGCTTCAAGGGGGAGGAGCGCTAATAACGGTGAATACGAATTCTGAAAGAATGCATCAGTCACTGTTTTAGCAGATAATTGTCAATGGCAGTATTGTTTTTATCAGTACATTGCCATTTTGATGGCAGAAGTTGCCAAATTTGCCCCTAGACCTTAAAGCTACAGGTCATGTTTTATTAGAACCTGTGTTACAAACCTAGCTATAGATCATGTTTTATTTGAACCTATATGGTATTTCCTGACTGTCTGTTACACTGTTTAAGACCTACAGGTCATGTTTTACTAGAACCTGTGTTACAAACCTAGCTATAGATCATGTTTTATCTGAACCTATATGGTATTTCCTGACCGTCTATCACACTGTTTTAGACCTACAGGTAATGTTTTACTAGAACCTGTGTTACAAACCTTGCTATAGATCATGTTTTATCTGAACCTATATGGTATTTCCTGACTGTCTATCATACTGTTTTAGACCTACAGGTAATGTTTTACTAGAACCTGTGTTACAAACCTGGCTATAGATCATGTTTTATTTGAACCTATATGGTATTTCCTGACTGTCTGTTTCACCGATTTATACCTATACAGGTAATGTTTGAACAATTATCTATATTGGAATTACGCCAAAATAGAAATATTCTTGCAGTTTATTGATTTAGAACTTCAAAGTATAGGGAAAAAACAAGCAGGCATATTCCATGTTCATAGGAAAATCAAAAGACAATTAATTAAAGACTAACCTGGTCTTTTAAAGCATTTCGTCGAAAGAACGCCTTGCAGGATTCGCAAGTAACAGCATTGAAGTTGTACCCTAGAGCCCTATCCCCACACACAAGGCAGTATTTCTCATGTTTGAACTTTTTGTACTTTTTGACAGGAGAGCTCGTCAGAGAGCCCTCCTTGTCACTATGATAATTGTCCTGATAGCCTTGAAATGAGTCTGCCATGCCCGAACTGCTGGTTGGAAGCGAGTGATCTATGTCTGGCTGGGCTCTGGTCGTATGTGACTGTGAGCTGGCCGAGCTCTGGGAGGGCTCGGACTTGTTGAAGTCATCAGGGTGGAGAGGGTCTTTGGGCGAGTTGCCCCGTGTTTCCTGCTTTACATTGCTTGATGAACTTACATCCAGTTGAGAGACCTGGAACAAAAACAGAATACGTTAAAACATAAAATATACCACTATCATAAATATAGGATCTTACATGAGTTTAGGCGAGCTAAAATGAAAAATTTGGACGACTTCATCACGGCTTCAACATGTAAAAACATTGCTGTTTGTTACCAATTGTATTGTTTTGGTTTGCAACAATAGGGAAGGACAAACTTGTCCATGTTAACCTTAATTATGTCCAGCCACCACGACATGACACCACGCTCTCCTGACGAAACTAAAGAAAGTATGTTGAGCAATCCTCAATGGCCGAATCAAATCTATTTGTGTTTTATCTGTGGTTTGCATGTGTCAGCTAAGGTTTAACGGAGAAGAAAAATAAGATCTCTTGCTAAATCGGCTTAACATGCATGTGCATTGATTTATGGATTGTCTTGCTTAGATGTGATGAATTATTTTTAGATTTCACAGGATTCTACTTAAAATTCATCATCATTTAAATGACTTATTGATCTAAACTTACAATTAAAGCAAAATACACCTTCAGAATCAACACTTATATTTCGTTTTGTGCCAAACAGACATTCAATGTTATATAGTCAACATGTAAATTCTTATTTTATTTTATTTTAACAAAAGTTATTTTCTGCAATTTCTTTTTGCTATGATACAATAGATCAAATATCGATTTGTTGAGAATATCAGTTAGAATAATCCAAAGAATCACATTATCTGTTTTGGTTATTTGGCAACTCAACTTAAGTAGTCATGTCAAACAGCTAATATCATTACAGAAAATTCTGAGCTAATTAATTTGTTTCATCACTATGCCAGCAAGTTGAGTATAAAAGATTTTTTACAAAAATGGCACCGGAAAAAATATCGCAAGATGTATCACAATAGATAGCACCTGCATTGCAATATATTGTTGTGGCGCCAACCCTGTATCATGACAGGATCATATGAAGATAGGTGCATAGCCAGACACTGCTGGAAAAAGAAAGACAGGAACGAAAGGAAACGAAAAAGATCCGATGTGTTGGAATGGGGGTAGTAGATCCATTTTGGTCCAGGACGTTCGTGTCCTCTTCGTAGCAGACACAGAAGAAAAACCCCGATTTTGCAGGAGGCCCCACATCAGTCGCCTCTTACGATACAGATGCAGTGGGTCTTATTCTTGGCTTCTTTACTAAATCCCCTAAACAGAAGAAAAGGAAGAATCCCCCACCTGCTTTTACTGTCTCAAACAACAATTTACAGAACTTAGACAAACCAACAACAGCAAAAATTGTTACACATGGGTGTTTCCCCGAACAGTTTTTGATTGATGCACAATGTATGTAACTTGATGGAACTGGTTACCATAAAAACATAACCTTGTTTCTGCAAAACTGACTGTTCCACCATTTTGTAAAACTGTTAAAAATTCCACATGAACTGAAAAAAAACACCAAGAAAAATGAAATACAACATTTACTTGTACAGGTAGTCCCAGTGTGATAGTGTTCAGTCTAGATAGGTTTTACAGTCCCAGTGATGTTCAGTCTTGATAGGTTTCACAGTCCAGTATAGTGTTCAGTCGATCTAGCTAGGTTTTACAGTCCCAGTGATGGTCAGTCTAGATAGGTTTTACAGTCCCAGTGATTTTCAGTCTAGATAGGTTTCACAGTCTCAGTATAGTGTTCAGTCTAGATAGGATTTACAGTCCCAGTGATGTTCAGGCTAGATAGGTTTCACAGTCCCAGTAGTGTTCAGTCTAGATAGGTTTTACCGTCCCAGTGATGTTCAGTCTAGATAGGTTTCACACTCCCAGTGTGATAGTGTTCAGTCTAGATAGGTTTTACAGCCCCAGTGATGTTCAGTCTAGATAGGTTTTACAGTCCCAGTATAGTGTTCAGTCTAGATAGGTTTTACCGTCCCAGTGATGTTCAGTCTAGATAGGTTTTTCCGTCCCAGTGATGTTCAGTCTAGATAGGTTTCACACTCCCAGTGTGATAGTGTTCAGTCTAGATAGGTTTTACCGTCCCAGTGATGTTCAGTCTAGATAGGTTTTTCCGTCCCAGTGATGTTCAGTCTAGATAGGTTTTACCGTCCCAGTGATGTTCAGTCTAGATAGGTTTCACAGTCTCAGTATAGTGTTCAGTCTAGATAGGTTTCACACTCCCAGTGTGATAGTGTTCAGTCTAGATAGGTTTCACAGTCTCAGTATAGTGTTCAGTCTAGATAGGTTTCACAGTCCCAGTGATGTTCAGTCTAGATAGGTTTCACAGTCCCAGTATAGTGTTTAGTCTAGATAGGTTTCACAGTCCCAGTATAGTGCTCAGTCTAGATAGGTTTCACAGTCCCAGTAGTGTTCAGTCTAGATAGGTTTTACAGTCCCAGTGATGTTCGGTCTAGATAGGTTTCACAGTCCCAGTATAGTGTTTAGTCTAGATAGGTTTCAGAGTCCCAGTATAGTGCTCAGTCTAGATAGGTTTCACAGTCCCAGTAGTGTTCGGTCTAGATAGGTTTCACAGTCCCAGTGATGTTCAGTCTAGATAGGTTTCACAGTCCCAGTGATGTTCAGTCTAGATAGGTTTTACAGTCCCAGTGATGTTCAGTCTAGATAGGTTTCACAGTCCCAGTATAGTGTTCAGTCTAGATAGGTTTCACAGTCCCAGTGGTGTTCAGTCTAGATAGGTTTCACAGTCCCAGTAGTGTTACGTTAAGACAGGTCTTAATTTATAATACACAAACTAACTGCAGATTAAACTTTAACATATCTTTCTTGGCATTATTTTCATCAGTCATTTCATAAGAAGGAAATTATAGTTTCCACATATAACTCATTGATCCACAATGGCGTATTCTGTTGCCGGAAACAGTTTTGGATTCATGACTTCTGAAATATCAACATTTCAGATTGAAGAGTTAAATAAATTTTCTTTGGTACAAGTCAAAATTTAAAAGTTAAAATTACCCTTGAAATTTCATAATGAACTATTCCAGCCTTTGAACTGGAAGAGTTAAAATGTGTCTTCAGCGGTGAATGTGTTAACAAGGTTTAATTAATCCTCAAAGATTCTTTCCCAGATCTACAATGTACATCTGTTCAGCTTAATGTTACTCCATTACTTACCGGATAATACATGAGCCAAGTCTAATGTACTTTCTTTTATATGTGTGTTGTTATTCTACCAGCTGGTAGTCAACATTTTAGTCACTTATCTTTCCAGATTAAACTTGACCTATTTTAGGACACTATTGTACATGCCATATATATCTTACAGCAGAGTATATGTGTACCTACAAGTAACCTCACTAAATATTTAAATGTTCATACCATATTTCACCTTTGGTCTTTAACGTTATACATGTACATGATCACCTGTAGCACATTTACATGTAGGTCCTATATATAAAGAAATACTAATTGACTACCAAAGTGAAAAAACAAAATTTAAAAATACAGTACTATCTATAGTATAATTAACTCATTCACCCCTGAAATTTCATAATGAACTATACCATACTCTGTTTAGACTTTATTTAGCTGTTGACCTTAACTGACCTTATTGTTGACCTGAATAGACCTTAATTAGCTGTTGACCTTACTTGACCTTATCGTTGACCTGAATAGACCTTATATATAATTAGCTGTATACCTTAACTGACCTTATTGTTGACCTGAATAGACCTTAATTATTAGCTGTTGACTTTTTGACCTTATTGTTGACCTGTATAGACCTGAATTAACCTGTTGACCTTAACTGACCTTATTGTTGACCTGTATAGACCTTAATTACCTGTTGACCATAACTGACCTTAAGCTTATTGTTGACCTGAATTAACATGTTGACCTGAATAGACCTTAATTAGCTGTTGACCTTAACTGACCTTATTGTTGACCTGAATTAACATGTTGACCTGAATAGACCTTAATTAGCTGTTGACCTTAACTGACCTTATTGTTGACCTGAATTAACATGTTGACCTGAATAGACCTTAATTAGCTGTTGACCTTAACTGACCTTATTGTTGACCTGAATTAACATGTTGACCTGAATAGACCTTAATTAGCTGTTGACCTTAACTGACCTTATTGTTGACCTGAATTAACATGTTGACCTGAATAGACAGACCTTAATTAGCTGTTGCAAGGACATTAAACTATAATCAAATATGTCCAATGCCTTACGATATCTGGTATGTGAATTGGAACTGTCCAGTGAATCAAATGGGTGTGACTGATATATAAACTGGTGATCCTTACTTACACCTTTTACTGCGACAAAGTGCGCCTTTAGCGTATTCAACATAATTATAGTGCCCCTCCTCCTTTTTAGGGAGGAAGTGAAATCATATAGACCCCGCTCCCCATCTCAGACCTGAACAGGACCGACAATGATTTATAGTAGTAACAATTCAAAGCAGAGACTTCCCATGAAGCTGATGAGACAGTTGATTTCCAAACCTCCAGCCACATTGGAATATTTATAATGTCATTCCCTGTTAACAATGGTTGAAGTTGCATAACTTATTCTATCATAAACCCTATTTCATTTTCCTCATTAGCACTCCCATCCTGGGTGCTTATAACAGTAAAATACAATAATCAAGCAAAGAAGCCCCAGGCGAGTGACCTGTATATATATTACCTTTATTTCAATGCTGTCGGCAAATATGTGTATAATCTGTGACCTTCATATCAAGTCTATGACAAATTTACTTAAGGAAGTTGATACCAAACAAGGACCTATACATTTTCAAAGCTGTAACAAAAATGCCACTTAATGCTACCTTAAAAGTGGGTCAAATTCATTCATTTGAACAAACCTGATAGCCCACAGTCCCAATATGTGGCTTCTAAAATATCATCATTCCATCTAAAGGTTTCCTGATGACAAAGAAGTTGTAGGGGTGTTTACTTACACTGTATGTAACCTTTACCCCAGCCCTATAACCTTGAAAGAAAGTCAATATCACTACTTTTGTTTACTGTGTTCTGGTGAAATATCAAATATTTACCATTCTCAAGTCATGATCATAGAATTTAGGACTTGCACACCGGTTATAGACAATAGGTCCAAGAGATCGATAGACCTACTAAAGTTTTGACAGACCAGACCTTGACCAGGAAATTTTTACTTTTTAATGTTCATGAATTAAAGGAAATATGTGCACGTGTAATTACTGATAATGAAGGAATAGAAGTAATTTCACTGACAACTTTTGCACTCGATACTATACTTCCATGGAATTAAATTCATCAAATGAAATAAATTAAAAGACAACTTGGTCTATGAAGTTAATTATTCAAAAAGGCCTACAGTATGTCTATGGGCCAGGTCAACCATTAAATTTGAACACTGATTTCTCATGAAATAAATATATATGGTAACTGTTAAAGAAACCAAGGATATCTTCTAATATCTTAATAAATGGAAAGTGGATATGATGAGGAGAAAACTTTAAAGTAGACATACATGTATTTATCAAAATCCATAATATGTTCAGGAAACTGGAAAGGATGTTTAAGGTGTTAAAATGGTATTAAATAAGCTAAATAACTAGAACACTGACAGGTCAGTAAGGGCCCCGTTTTGTGGCAATATATCCACCATAATCATCAAGAAGCAATCTGCCCATATAGCTGAGCTTGACGTCTGATATTTGGACTTCAAAAAGAATCACAAGCAAGCAAAATATACATTTAACATGTACTATGATGTGAGTCTTGTTTCCTTTCACCTCCATATTTGATAGGCTAACAGAAATGTAAATACCGGTGCAATACTCATTTGTTAGCTTTGATATGTTTTATTTCACTTTAAATACCTCCTACATCAAGAGCCAGGGTCGAAGTCAGAGATCCATTTTGTCTTTGACATTTGGACCCAAATGACCTTGACCTTTAACCCAGTGACCCTGATCTTTGGTCAGTTGACTTATTCTTTGATTCAGACCAACTTTGCTTCATAATATCATAACGAAATGTTCATCAGGGAAAAGATACAAAAATTGACCATGACCTTTGACCCAGTGACCTTGACCTTTGGTCAATTGACTCCTTGTTTAATTCTGAGCGACATTGCTTCAAAGCATCATAACGAAATATTCACCAGTGGAAAGATACAAAATTTAACCTTGACCTTTGATCCAATGACCTTGACCTTTGTTCAGTTGACTCCTTATTTAATTCTGACCAACATTGCTTCATAGTGTCATTACAAAATGTTCATCAGTGAAAAAATGCAAAAATAGACCTTGACCTTTGAACCAAATGACCTTGACCTTTGACCTAGACTTTTTACCTCAGTGTGTCTCTTTGTTTAATTTTGACCAACTTTGCTTCATAATGTCATAAACTGCTCATTAGTGAAAAGCTGCAAAAATTGACCTTGACCTTTGACCTAGACCTCTGACCCGATAACCTTGACCTTCAGTCAGTTGACTCCTTGTTTAATTCTGATCAACTTTGCTTAATCATGTCATAACAAAATGCTCATCAGTGAAAAGATGCAAAATTTGACCTGGACCTTTGAACCTTATGACCTTGACCTTTGACCTTGACTTTTTACCTGAGTGTGTATTTTTGTGAACTGAACATCTTGATCAAGTTTCATGTAAATCGGTCAATTAATATTAAAGTTTTTAGCCAGGCACAAAATTTGTGGACGGACAGACAGACAGACAGACACACAGAGTGATTACTATAGGGCACCCGTATCTCCGATACGGGGCCCTAATAATAAAAGGCTATATTAACCCATTCATCCCTTAAGTCACATTTGAACCTTTCCAAATCAATGGCTAGGTTTAAATATGTAGGGGTAAATGAGTTAACACTAGCCGACATAAGGCTGAATAAAACATATATGCAAAAAAACATCAGAAGTTGTTGAAAGATTGCATCCTTAAACTCACCCGGATTTCAAATCACGGAGATCATCTGAATTAATCTGTTGTTAGAATTTGAATTTAACATGTCTATCATGGAGATCACCTGAATTAACAAGAGGCCCATGGGCCTTAAACGGTCACCTGATATATTTATACAGAGAGGTGATTTTGTTTTTAACATGAGCAGAAATATTATTCAAAGTGACAAAAAACAATAAAACCACCTTATTCAATATCTAGCATACAGATTTCAGACTAAAAAGTATTTGAAACTAGCACCTCTGATTCTAAACAAGAAAAATGAAGAAATTTTAGCACACTGACTCCTTTGAGCCCAACCCTACAGCCCTTGGGGGTAGGGCTGGCTCAAAATTTTCAAAGTATCAAACTGTCAACTCAAGATTATAATTCCAATCAAGTTATTAACCTGTAATATTCAAAGTATCATCTGCCATTATAAACCATAATAATTTTTGCCCCCCTCCTTCCCCAGGGGGTAAACGTGAGACCCTAGGGTCATAAACCTTAAGACCCTTCCATCTATGAAGAGTATTTGATTCTACCATATCTGGGTCTCGAGAAGAAGATTTTTGAAATTTCAGTCAATTCAACCCTTTTTGGCCCCACTCATCAGCCCTGGGGGGTCAATCAGGGCTGATATGTGCATACTATCAAACTACTACCCAATACTGATAATGCTAACCTAAATTGAATTACTTCCAATGGAAATTAAACAAATGTTGGTCCAAAATGTGATTTCCCTATATAAACTATAGTAAAGTTTACCCCCTCCCCAGGGGGAAACGTGAGACCCTAGGGTCAAGAAATTTACAATTTTGGTAAAGCACCGTAAGACCCTTCCATATATGAAGAGTATTTGATTCTACCATATCTGGGTCTTGAGAAGAAGATTTTTGAAATTTTAGTCAATTTGACCCTTTTTGGCCCCGCCCCTCAGGCCCCTGGGGGCTCAGGACTAAACCGGCCACTATTTTTGTTGACCTTTGTCCATGGAAGGTCCCTGCAAAATTTCATTGAAATTGGTTTTGGGGTTTTGGAGAAGAAGTCGAAAATGTAAATTGTTTACGGACGGACGACGGACGACGGACAACGACGGACAAAAGGCGATCGCAATAGGTCACCTGAGACAAATAAATTGTTAGAATTTGAATTTAACATATCTAAGACCTAGGTCATTATGCAAAATCGGTACATGATGAAAATATAATATTGGCATATACAATGTATACAATTATACAAATAATCTATAGTGTACTGTATAGAAACCATTTCACATATTATACCCATTGCTTACATTAATTTCTAAAATACAAGACCTATATGTTTCTAATGTATATATTATAAAAGCAGAAAAATTATCCTTACGGACGAAGAAATAATATAAAATAGATGACTTAAAATACATGTACACATATAATGTCTTTGTTTAAAACACATACATGTGACATAAGGTTAATGGCTAAATGCACATACTGATTTTTTTACTTTTTTCCTGTCACAACAGTACTTACATGAGCAACATGTACCTGTCCCAACGTCATTGTGTTGTCAAGATCTGTACAATTAAAGAATCGGCTGCAAACTGAAACATATTCCTATATATACGTACGCCCCCGTATAAGACC
This sequence comes from Mizuhopecten yessoensis, assembly GCF_002113885.1. NCBI lineage: Eukaryota > Metazoa > Mollusca > Bivalvia > Pectinida > Pectinidae > Mizuhopecten > Mizuhopecten yessoensis. Next base: position 105,443 of record NW_018407806.1, read on the forward strand.
ATCCCTAGACAGGATGACAAAATTCCTACATGTTAAGTCATACTTGTTGTTTGGTTCAAGTGCACCAGGATTTAAATGTACTTTGTTGACCCTCCGGCATGAGCGTGCATCATATCCTGAACACCATGTTAATAATGCCCTATTGCAATTAAAATAAACGGAAATAAAAAAAATATCACAATCAGTCACTGTGACTGATCCCCCGGTGGGTGTTATCTTCATTGCGTTGGAGAATTATAAAACATGTATGCAAGTTATTTATAGGCCCTACAGCAATAGGGCTACATGCTTGAATTCATCTGTATACATACATTACAGTAACAGTAGATAATTAATACGTGTATAAGTTTCCCTTCACTTTAGAATTTATGATGTGACATTTGAATTTTCACTTTTTCAAGCTTCTGGTGAAATTAACATCTATCCAATTAAAGCACACATGCTAATGAATTATGTACAGATTTAGCTTATCTTCAAATAGATGATAAATATTGACAAAGTTTTATCCTAAACTACCGGTATAGTTATCACTTGAATTTAAGTTTAATATGTGCAGGAGCTGTCAAACAATCAGAGCTCAATATGCTAAATAATCACGCATAGATTTTGCTCATCTTTAACATCCACCCCTGAAGACACATTTGAACTCTTCTAATTTAAAGGTTGGAATAGTTCATTATGAAACTTCAGGGGTGAATTAGTTAAACTAGCCTTAGTCCTTCTATATTGCACATAAACATACTTTCCAAGTTTCATCAAAATCAAATGATATTTAGCAAGTTATCTAGTGGAAACCAAAGTGTGCAGATGGACAGACATACATGTATGCTCCAATCACCAATTAATAATCCATCAAAATGTTGATGTGTACAATGTACATACATATATATAGAAAGACAATGTTAATTATGAACTTAAATTGAAGTGGATGAGGTTTAATTGTTGTCAAGAAATAAATATTTACATTTATTCCATTCATGCACGACACTCCTTAGACTAAGGAGTACTAGTGTCGTGCATGAAAATAAATGTCATGTCAGAGTCACAGAAAATTTCGAAATATTACAATAGTACTTGTAAATGAGATGAAATCCCGTAATTGGTTGTTTAGAATATTATAATTATTACAGAGTACTACATGTACTGGAGCTGAAAGTTCATAAATGTTATCTAGCTCAAAATGCATACATAGATTTGAGTTACACAGAGACTTTCAAATGAGGCCAGAGAGAGCAAGATACCACCCAGCTAATGCATTGTTATGCTTCCAGTTAGCCAGCCAAAAATGTCAAAATTGCACATTGTATTTATATTTCTGTTGCATTGTGCAGCTGATCCATCATCATTACAATCTCAAGACATCTAACTCTTAGTTGTAGCAGAACATGTTACACCCACATGGGAAGGTTGTCAAATGCTATGTCGTCTACTCAGACAGGGGTTTGTTGGTATCACAAGGACCATTCCTTGCTGCCGTATAAGTGCCCAAAGCTTGCCCAATTGATAAGCATTGAGTCGTTTGTGTGTACGTCATCATGCAAGTCAATTTAATTTAGCTTGAGCACACTATGGAATGATGTTTATTGTTGTTATGGTGATGGAATATGGTGACTTTTGTTTTGAGATGTTGAGATGAACATTTTGCAGGCAGTTGCTTCATAAAACTTGACTGCCGTAGACAAATGGAAGTTTGAATGGGACCCATTTTCGGATGAAATATTCAAACCTTTTTTCTTCTTTTTTATTTTTTACGTTATAGACAGGATGCCATTTTCCAACAAGAGACCCAGAGGTCCTGTATCATTGAAAACATTTTCATGAAGAAACTAGAATTATGTCAGTGTGACATTACAGCCGCTCACCACTTTAAATTTAATTGCTTCAGTGACACGTTGAGCATAAAAATCTACTATAATAACTCAGATATGTGTTCTGTATTCTGCTAATTGAAAATCAGGTCATCTGATGATGTTGCGTTTAGGATTTTCAAAATCAATCACCTCTTAAATGATGCCTTAAAAACATTTCTCCCTCTCCTCTTTTTTCACCCTCTTTAAGTGTGACGCATTGTTGTAATTTTCATTAATTAGCATCCTCCAATGATGTGACATGAGCGTTTTCGTGCAGAATGGCAATCGGTGAATGAATAATAAAGAATAGGTACATTTTTTGCTTGTGAAATGAAGGATAATTAACAGTAGTGGGAAAACATGCACCGAGAAAAGAGACATTGTACTCCTTTTATTTATATTTATTTTTTATTCATATTAGTGAAAATTATTAATATTTGTAGCGACTATATTTACCGTCATTGAATATACAAAATCTCACAAATGTTCTTGGAATATATTTGAATTATATTTCCCAATGCGACTTTACCAACGTAAGAGTTATTTCCCTTACACCCAATTGGATACTATTTTGACACGGCGCGAATTCTTGTCAAACAGCAGCGGCAGTTGTGTCATGTTCTTAAATTGTTACACTTTCATAAATAAATACACCAGAAATAGCATGCTGTGTTACAAAAATGTTTGATAAGCATACACAGTTCACATATCGTCTCGTCTCGGAGCCATTAGTCTACCGTTATCAACCTAAGCACGATATGGCATATATAGGTTACCGTTTCAAACATCAAAATAGAGTTTATACTTCATCACTCATACGGTTTATAAGTTTATATATTTACTTCTTCCTTCTACAGACAGCGTCAATGCTTGACAGTCTTCACATGTGCTTTCTCGAATCATGTGTTTCACACGCGTAACACTCCCCAAACCGCAATCCGAGTTGCTAAAACGCTCAAACCTAGTGCACGAATTTCACCACCACAACACTCGTAGAATGCACCGGAGATAAACATTTTGTTTTCAGCAATTATTTAAAGTATGGATTATTATTTGGAGAAGAGTATCAGAAGACTTTATATAACCCACAGGTGAGTGTCAGAGATTCTACTTTCTATTTACGATAACGAAACTATATAGCGGAAGCATGCAATACTGAATTATGCGCACGCACCCCGAACGGAAGTGGGTCCGTCATTTCATTCTCTGGACAGAATTAATAAGCCGCTCGGCTCTCGCCAAGAGCGGCTTAAAAATATTTAAATAGTTCCCATCAACTAAGTTCCTTTTTTAGAGGGTAGGGGCAGACCCCAAGGCTAATCCTGGTATATGTAGCATACATGTATGTGATTTTATCATTTCACTTACATGTCAAGCAATTGTATTTATGGGTATGTAGTGAGGATCCCAACCACTTCAAAGTTAAAACACTTTGACTAAATCCCAATTAAGTGATGGAGAGAGACTAAAGCTCCTAACCTGGTAACAGATGTTAAAATAATTAATAATATAAACATATTACTATAATTTTAGGGTATAGTAGGGATCTCAATAATTTCAGAATTATTATTTAAGTCCCCATGCAGAATACCTGTTTTTGTCTCTTTATACCTGCACTGCAGCTGGCATACATCATCAGGTTATAGCATTACGATCTCAACAATTTCAAAGATATTTCACATCCATTTGGGCCCCAACCATCTGCTTGAGGGATTCAGCTCCTCAATTTGTATAAGTAACTGTACATGTAGAGTCCCTAACATGTGCACCTGAGAATGCTTCAAATCAAATACTATTGGTATCCATTCCATAGTTCCAGAGGAGAATTGTTCAGTAATATGACCAAATAACCCTTTTGTGACCCTGCACCTTAGCCCCAAGGGGGTCAGTCCCTCCATTTGTACAATTCTGAATTCATCCCATCCAAGGATGCTTCCAGTCAAATTCAGTGAATTTCTGTTAAACAGTACAGATGAAGTCCTTTTAAGAAGTTTTTTCAGACAACAGATGGATGAACGCTACAGTTCTATCGAAAGCTCACCTTGATCCTTTAGACCAGGTGAGCTTTTTAAATCCAATGTTGAAGCCACTCCAATGAAACGCAGCTATGGCATTAGGAACATTTTTAAACTTGTACCTATATATATATAGTCAATATTAACCCTTTAAATCCTAGGTAACTCTAATGGGATCTACCATGCATTTGTCAGGATGAGTCCATTATGGTCTATGGTGGTGAAAGGGTTAAATGTTATTGTTAACTAAGTTTTATGATGGGATATATATATAGATAACAGCCTTTTCCTTTGCAGTGATTCTTGACTGACAATAAAGCTGACAGTGCAAGGTAAAAAGATTTAATTTAATTTTCATTTGTTTTCTTGTTTTGAGATCTTCCCCATCACTTCCGATTATCGTTTCTAAGGAAGTGCCGACATTTTAGTTTGTCCTTGCTTGGTAACGAGTAAAGGTTATGCAGAGTATAATCAAAGTACTGAAAGTACTGAAAGCTAAGGCAAAAGATATATATATTATTTTTGGAATGGAGAACAAAATAAAGACGAAGTTCCAATCATATTGTACAGAAGGATTTACTGTTAATTTGTTATGAATCAAAGTTTTATGTAAAAGTGTACCACTGTGAAGTTATTCTTCTTGTGTGTACAGTATATCTTTATAGGTTTGTCAGAAGAGTGGTACCAAGTTTCCTCTAGAATATATCATTTTAAACCTTTGGATAATTAATTTGCATAGGAATTTGGAATTGCTTCCCTTTGTCCATACAATGTATTTCATAGAACATTAAAAACTGAAACTGGCATTTACCCCTTTGACCAATACCTGATTATTTTAAACCATTGAATAGATTATGCACAGATTGTGAACATCTTTGAACTTTGCCTTTGTTGTTGAATAAGATATCAACCCTTGCCTTATCTAACAAAGTTACTTGGCATAAAACCATTGACCAATCAGAGTACAGTATGCTAATTAATTAGGCATGGATTTCACTCAACTTTGAACTTATCGTCTAAGTTTGTATATTGATCAATATATATTCAAGCAAGTTATCTTGTAAAGTGTGCACATCGACCAGGGTTGGCATGCTTTTTAATACGTGTGAATTTTGTTCAAGTTTCAATTTTGCATCAGTCAGTGTATATTGTTACAGAACAATATTTATAAGGATGTTTACTTGCCGAAACTAAATTGTGGATAAGCAAGTGGATTACTGCTACCCATAAATTTACAAGTCTCTCAATAATTTTGAAAAACTTTTAAATAAAGTGTTTTACATATTCACTGCAGTGAAAAGGTCTCTTCTTATGAAAAATGGAACTATTTTGAATCTGTGTTCCCATGAACAAATAATATAAAAAGCACTCTAATTCAATATGATACATTGTTGTATGTTTCAATATTGAATAAGATAAACAAAATATAAACATACATACTCACACACACACACAAGATTAGGAGAGTTACATTATTTTCCCTCTATTTCCATTGCATAAATTCTTCACAAAGAAAACAACAACTTTATAGCATATGTTCAGCTTTATCATCTTCATAGGCTAGCATTTGAAATAAGATGCACATATTAATTTCAAATACATTTCAAAAGAGTACTGCAAATGTACCAGCTAGAACACATACTATGTTATTACAGTTGTCATGATTGTTGGTTTCAGAACTGATAGCATTGTGCAACAAATGTTGACAACAGGACTTATTGAAAGTTGAGGTTGCTTGTGTATATGCAAACAGGTAGTGCATGATTTAATGTTGAGAATGATGGATCAAGGTTTATAAAATTTGGTTTGAATACTTAGTTAGGAATGCACTGACAATTTCTCTGTCACATGTACATGAACAGGTTGTGAAGCTGTAGCCTTCACCTTGACTGAATGAAATTGACCTTAAAACTGTCTTGAACAATTGATGTATGAAATTTAGAAATGAAGTTTCAAGAAATATGGTTGAAAACTTAAGAAATAATTGCTTTCATTGACATTGATACAATCTTGTGTGCTATCCCTCTCATATATCACACAAGATTTAATATCAAATGTTGGACACAGTAAAATCGAGCGAAGTTAACAAATATCAAGTTACATATTATAACTTTTATTTTATTTTATTGATATTGATCATAAGCATTGTTAAAAGTACAATGTATACCAGGGATCTTACATTTCTTTTACTACTTAACATTTGCGTTGACTTTTAATTCATTGGACAAAAACTAAAAGGAAGCCATGACCAGTATTTCTATCTTTAAAAACATACTTTTAATTTTTTTTCCAATTTGCTCCCACCACCCATAGTGTTATATTGATCAAAACAAACGTTGTTTCCAACATTTGTGCCCTTAGTCAGTAGTGGGTGTTCAATCACATTCATCAGGGTTTCAGCATCAAGTAGGGGCTGTTCAATCACATTCATCAGGCTTTCAGCATCAATATTCACAGATTCAATCTGTTCCAAGTAAAGATCACTGACTTCTCCATTAAGGAAAAGTTTGCGAGGAAAGCATTTGAACTACATTTGAACTATTCGCTGATGGAAGGATCTGTGGACTCGGCTTTCATGTGTCTGAGAGAAAATGATTTAGTCAGAGGTTCCTCCTCTATAAAGTAACTGACAGATTTCAAAATGTCATGTCACTGTTGGTATAGTTCTTGCAGCCTTTTGAAAAAGTTCATGAAGTCCTCAAAGGTATGAGAGAGTTGGTACAGTTCCTATTTCTCATCCTCCTTTCTCCCATCAATAACCATCCCTGTCTGTTGTAATATTGATTGCTTTCCCCCCCTAAAATAGAACATAGTTACCATATAATTTCTGCACCAGCAATAATGTTTAGAGATGATATTCAAACAAATAGGAGGCATAGCAATATGAGCTTGTATAGTGAGAAATAAGGCATTAAAGCTGAGGAGTTCATTAAAATGTTTCAAAAACATTTCAATAAGTCAATCTCTTTGGTAGCAGAACTAAATATAAACAAAATGTACATTAAATTCAACTTATAACAGCACATCATATGGGGGCTTAAGACATCTAATTCCTTAGGTGGTAAAACATGTGTACATAAAAAGGTACCAGTAAAAACAAAACAAAATTAGTTTAAACACACGCACTTAGATATTCACGGTTTTCATTAATACAAAAGATGAAGCAGAACATCACTCTCCCCTGGTTGTTTCCATAAAGAAGAAATTAACCAGGAAACATGGAGATGTCCATTGCACTCCTTTATTTTGCTTACAATGTGCAAATGTGCCTACTATGTGCTAATAAGCTTTCCATGTTATGGTTTTGTTTTTTATGTGCTGTATGCAAATGTTCTAAATGTGCTTAAATTACCATGTGCTGATGTGCTTACCGTGTTCAATGTGCCTATTAAGTGCTTTCCAAGTGATAAACTCTTTTTCTGAGCTTACAGTATACTACATGTACATACATGTTTTTATTTTATTTTTCCATGTTGTAATATTTTGGTCTCTGTTATTATACTCATGTTTTGTCTTTGTAGCTTATGTTGTATGTTTTGCAAAATGGACGTAAAATATATATTTTTGTATCTTGTACGTGCTCAAGGATTTTATCTGTAGTTTTTGGGACTATATATAGAAAAACTTTACCCCAGTATGAGGAATTGTTTTACACATTTATCATAAAACAAGTTATGTTCAGATTTCAGACAGAAGATACTCTAAAATTGTACAACTCAGAAAAGGTTGAAAAATATTTATAGTTCATTTTTTTCTGCTTAGAAATATTTAATCTCTAAATTACAAATGATAACTGTTTTAACAGGTCTAGTTTCCGAATTGGAAACCAAACCCTGTCTGACCTATAAATGATCATTATATAAGGCCAATTAAAAGTTTAAAACAAATATTGAGTTTATGCTAACCCCACAGATACTGGACACACTAATAGTAATATGATGTGTATAAACTATGATATATTATACACACTATACTTATTGGTGTGTTCGACACCAGTGTGGTTAACCAGACTTATCTCAGATTTGTGTTCTACAATACCCTTAAGTTTTTATATGCACTGTTAAAGTCAGAACTCCTGCTCTATATTAGCGCAGTAAAGATATTTTTCAAATTAACAATAAAATGCCTAGCTAATACATACCTACCCTATTTTTTTCTGATAGTAGAAACACAAGTAATTTGTTTGGCCTAATGTTTCTGTCATTTCATAATATTTAGAACTACTATACTTGTTTAAGTTTCCAAAACATCAAGTAGTATAACAATTGAAACTTCAATGAAAGCCAACATCACAATGAATCTAATAATACAATGTTTATAACATG
>NW_018407806.1:114486-215605 GCF_002113885.1 Mizuhopecten yessoensis
GTAGCAGTTCCCGATTGAGATAAACAGGGTGCATTTTCAATAAGAATACGACGTTGTGATAAGATCATATGTTCTATAAAGAAAAGTAATGATATTTACAAGCCATTCAAGTGCATTTGAGTCCAAAGTTACGCATAATAAAGACAGTAGGTCCGGTATATGATTCAATTTAGTACCAGTGACTACCGCTAGAGGCCGTCTGTGTGAAATCGACATTTATGAATATCTGAGCTCATTAACTAAAGTAATACCAATAGCTGGCGGCTCACGCCTTAGCTAAAAATTGCATTACCCGTCAAACCAGTTATCATTTATTCAATGTGTGTGCATGGTGACACTACTATACTATTTAAATAGAACACTTTCACGATTTTTAACATACATTGTTAACAGATCAGTTGAATAAAATTGAAATTAAACACATCAAAGATATCATTTATCCAAGAAAAATGAAAATAATAGTGAAATACGACCAATTAAAATATTTAATGCACAATCCCTGCCCCCCCCCCCCCCCCCCCCCCCCCCAAAAACAAAACCCCAAAACAAAAGGCCCTGAGAAACGTTAACAAACATACAACTAACACTAATGCCTACCTTTTAGATATCCAACTAGTAATAACATCCTGTGTGAAAACAAACAATTACTAATTCCAGTTATTTCCATAAGAACCATTCAATTATCCAATTTCACATTGTTGACTACACACCTGGGAGTATCGCATTTTGCACGTGTTTTGCTAGTAAAGCGTCTACACGATGATAGTTCATAATGAAGTTTTCGTGTGTTGGTGCAGTTCTATGCCCGAGAAAGACCGATGATATACATACAGATACAGTTTGGATTTATAGAAGTATGTTCAGTAATATACCTTTTATTTTGGATACACAATTTTTGAGAATGTGCTATACGTGACAACCAGCTTGGCAGTGTTTCAAAGTCTTCAGGTGAGTGCGTTTGATATTTGATATCGGTTGCCGATAAGGATGCACGCACGGTGCATTGAATCGCACGACGGACAGTTGAAGAATGATAACCGGTTTGACAGGTAATGTGCTTTTTATTCCCGACGTGACCCATACTCGTCACCAAGCAAGGACAAGCTAAAATGTCGGCACTTCCTTAGAAACCATAGTCGGAGTTGATGGTGAAGATCTCAAAACCAGATGATGTTTTTTAATCTCAATTGAAAGCTTTTTAACTTGCACTGTCAGCTTGAAGCACATGATACTGTTGGGAACAGGTTGAAATTTTATGATCGATCATTGGTTACTGTTAGACTGACGGTCCATTATTAATCATTTTAAAGATATGCATGTACATTGTGAAATCCAAAGTTCTGTTGTTGCGTGTCGACCTTTACGACTTTTTGAAAAAAACATACCATGTACGAATGACAGCCCTTCAAACTCTGAATCTGTAATGTATAGACCTAATTGGCTATAAGCTGGCTTGAAAGTATAAGTAAGTAAGTGATGATGCTGACAGAGCAGCTCGATGTCAATATCGGGAAACCATCAACACTCATTAGTATTTAGCAGGGAGCTAGGCTTGAAAGCATGAATACATGTAACTCTTATGAAAATACCATAATTATTCCGACTAAAATCAATCATGAATTCTTTAGTCCAGTAGCATTAATCAGTTTATTGGCCCATAGAGCTAACTGATATAGCCGATGACACCAGTACCACATGGAGTGAAAATCGGCCAGGTTCACAAGAAACGGTGAGACATGATGTTTAAAATGTTATCAACCAATGACACATGATATGATAGCTTTTAACAAGAGCACCACGAGCGGAATCATGATACTCCCATCAGATCATCGGAAGGGTATTGATATATTGGAAGCAGGTTGAGTGACATATGATATAAATGTGTTTAGCTGCCACCGTTTTGTTGGTGACTGTGACCTTGCCATTCATTTACTGTGTTTATGGGCGCAAGCGATCAGAAGCTTTAGTGTTTCAGAATTACACTTTCGTGTCAACGTTGCTATTACTAAAACAAGAACCTTGGCTTTGAGGTAGGGGTCTTGAACAAATAAGTTAAAAAAAAGTCCTTGCATTATGACGGAATGCCCTTATTTGGCAATGAAAAGGGGGCATAACTCTACCAAATAGCGTTAAATGTCTATCAGTAATGAAATGACTGAGTACCAAAATGTCTGTACCTATATATATATATATATTCGGTACCAAAAGGTGGATCAGGAACTTACCCTCTGTCATATTACTGCTATCACATTGTTATTATTCTAACCAAGTTATTTCCTGTTGAAAATCAAATATATTTCCCTGAAAGTGTAATTTATAAACTGTTTATTAAAGTTGACCCCCTTCTGAAGGGAGAATGAATGATCTTTGGGGGGGGGGGGGGAACGATTAAAGTACCGGTATCCAAGAAACTGTTCAAGAGTACGTTCAGTGATATAATAATTGACACTTGAGCTTAATATCTCATTAAGCATGTATACATGATTTAATAGTTGTCTAATACAATAGAAGTGTGAAGGGAAACTGTTTTTATGTATGGATAAAATAGTGTTATGTGATTACTTACTGTCAAGTGATGTAAGGTTAAATTTGAGAAACAAAAATACAAATCATGATCATGATCAGGTTTACTTTTTCTTTTCTTTTGAACCCTGGGTGCAAAAGCACATTGATTTGATTCCAACCATGCATTAATATCATAGAATTGAAATTTGAAGTATGACAGGATGAAAGTGACAATAAGCAGAGCTGGTTAATTTTCCCACATAATAAAATTTATGAATGATTTAAAATATAAATAAATAAATATACAAAATTTGATATTAGCACCCTATCTAGCTAACATAAGCCACTCTATAGGGCTTTACAGTACATAGATATACAGTTAATACAGTTAGCATACATGTATATACATTAATCAATACAATTTTGAGGAATTCGCAGGAGCTGCCTTATCAGCCACTAACTATATATATATAGCTATTAGTCAAATTAGTTCATTTATTATAGTGCCACCTCACTTGAATGCTACAGCACAGATACCGCAACATCCAACCCAGACCAATTTATACTCCACCTGGGTTGTTGGAGTTGTGTGGCCAGAAGAAAAACACTTTCTCTGAATATCCATGCGTACGCCGACTTCGGGGATCGAACCCGGGCCGGCTGCGAGGAAGGCCGGAGTGTTAACCACTCGACCAATCCGCCCACAAAGCTGCTCTAAGGAGGCTTCCAATGTCAGTAGGCTCATACAAATTGGCTGTTGTATCATTATTCATCTTGGATAACTATTCAGTTGACAGATAGCAGACAGTCCGTAGAGATAGCTAAATAACTTACTAACCAAATGCATATTAAGCTACTCATCCATATAGTTAATCAAAGGATCAAAAGCCCTGACAATGTCAAGAGTTTGATTATCTGCTGTGACACAAGATATTGCTAATTACAAACCATGCAGTTATATGATTAGTGGATATCAACGGCCTGTGCCTCAAAGTATAAGATATGTAGCGGAACTGGACTGGGTCAATCGTTGGCAACCAGGTAGCTCAATTGGTAGAGCGCTTGTCAAGAGTTTGGAGGGTCCCCGGTTTGAACTCTAGTCTGGTCGTGCATTTTCCTCTCCTGTTACAAGTGGTGCCTGTGACCAACCCTTGTTTGAAGCATTTGGTGTGTGCTTGGCAAGGGGATATTTGAACCTGAGATGTAAATAGTTGTGTCTTCGGGGTAAAGGCTTAGAAAAAGGAAGGAAGAATGTAGCGGAACTGGACTGGGTTGATTGTCGGCGACCAGGCAGCTCAATTGATAGAGCACTTGTCAAGAGTTTGGAGGATCCCGGGTTCGAACCCCAGTCTGGCCTTGCATTTTTCCTCTCCTGTTACAAATGGTGTTCCTGGCCCTTCGTGTGGTGACAGGGAGTTGTACCTGGGTTGCAGTGGTGTTCGAGGGCGAACACATTTAAAAAGGGGGAGTAGTCTAGCAGATTTTAATTGTACATAGGATTACGGTCGCCATCTACATTAAATGTAGCTTTGTGCTAGAGGGAATTTCCCTTTAGGTAGCAGTGTACATTAGCATACGGTTGCCATGGGTGATAATTTTGCACAATGAATAACCCCTGTAATATTACATGTATAAAAATTTAATAAAAAAGAATACAAATCTGTGTCTTTAAACAACAAAAGCTAGCTTTTCATGTTGTCTCATTTTTGTACTCAGCACATAAAAATATATGTTAATATTGTGAAAAATCCATGAGAATGACCTATGCAATATGTATTTCTGTTACTGAGTAGGTAATATTTATTTTCAGACAGGTTTTAAGATTACAAATTTGGGTTGAAAAACATGGATTTTTTTTCCAGTATTTGATGTGTGGTAACCATGGTTTTCACAATTCCCAAATCTGTGGAAAACACTTCTTGGAAAAAAAATCATTATTCTAAAAAAAAAATGTAGTTTATAAATATATAACATATATGGTGACAACAAAAATCTATATGGTGACAACAAAAATCTACTATCACACAGCACATACCTCACATTTATCAATAAATAATCCAGCTCTTAATTATTATCCCCACAGCTGCTTAATTTCGTCGGTAGAGTCCTCGATTTAAATCGTCCAAAATTTCCCACCTGAGAAAACGCCATTTTTGTAGGTCATGAGCCCGGGCCGGGTGACTTATCAACAAACAATACTGACCTAGACAGAAAACGGAATGTATTGTAACGTGTCAGCCCCGTACAAATGGGTGATTTCAACCACCGCTGTCTCGGCCCTGCAGCCAATTTGTTTACATATTGCCGTGCGCCTGTGTGACGGGTTTTCACTACATAAATAACACCAATGTCCATTTATTAGTCCAAAATGTGTTTGTACATAAGTTTTAAAGGTTGATTATTCAAATTACAACTACAGAACATTGTAGAAATGATTTATAACTTCCCTGCTAATTTCGTGTTAAATCGACCACTCGTTAGCATCTCAAACACCTCTCAAGACCGCCATTTTGGAAGCTGACTATGCGAGATGCTCGAAACTACTTACATTGATTCTTTAACTTTCTAGGGTTGTAAGTCACTGTAGATTGATGGACATTAAGTAATTATGATATTTAAAAGAGTATGCTAACCTTTTTGGATACTGTTTATGTCTTTTAACGACGTCTTAGATGTTTAGTCAGTCGGAGAGGCCTCTCGGACCTCTCTCGGCGACCTCTCAAGCGTTTCGATAACTCTTACCGGCGTCTGACGTCACTACCGCAGGGAATTCCCTAAACTTAGTATATTTTTAATCCGTAACCTTAGCGGCACTAAATAGTAGTTTTACATGTATTTTTATACTCTGTAGCATTATTTTAATGTAAAGCACTTATTGTTTGAGCGGATATTATGAGAGGCCGTGTGTGATAAGGTTTTATTACTTTTACATGCAATCCTATGAGAAAGTGTCTCCGGACCTCTCCCGTCTGATCACCAGACCTCTCCTGAGTAGTAATATTTGGAAGGTTATAAATACAGGTCGGATCAGACCTTTTTCTTTAGTTCATCACTGTCTTCGCTGGCAGACGGTCGCCTCTGAACAGGTCAGACTTAGGATTTACTGCTTACGTCATTTATAGTTCTATTTATAGACACAGTCATCGAATATAAGGGGATATCCCGGTATTTGGCTATTTATAGCTGTATTGTCATATTATTACAAATTATCTTAATAGTTGAAGCTATCTTGTATTTTTGCTGGTCTGCATATCATGTATTAGTGTATAATTTGGAAATTGTTGTGTACAATTTGTCAATCACCTTTGTTATTGTCTGGTGCAAGAACCTGTGGTGATGCCTTGTTTGTATTGTAATATTATACTGATCTGTACTCTGTAAACAGTAAAGATACCTTGTTATTTAACTTGTTCCTTTAATAAATTTTATTTGTACCTGTCAATTGGGCTCTTGGTTGATATTTAGAGTTTCCGCATAGTAAATTAGACTGCTAGACTATTTCTGACCATTGTTCTCGGACCTGACACAGAGGAGATATAACATATTCGACCGTGATAATCCAGGATCCAGGAAGCACACTATATTGGTGAAACAAGAACCCCATACTTCTTCGACGGCGGCCGGTGAGACGTGGGCACCGGACGCGCGCTCGTTACATTATATTATTCTTGTTTAGAAGATTTCCGGACCACGTCTTTTTTGTTGATTAGTCACACCTCGATACCAAACGTTATCAAAGAATTCCACGTTTTCATATACATGTAGCAGTCCGCTCTGGCCCCAGCACCAGACATCTATGTCAAAATGTCTAAGTCTGGTGTTAGGGCCAGAGGAAACTCTGGCTAGGTAAACCCAAGACGTTCTGGAGCATTTGATCAAGGGGTAATGGGGGCCACTTACAACAAGCTAAGGTGTTTCTGCCACATGTGGTCAGGTACAAAAAAAGAGACACCTTCACAATATGTAATATAATACAATAATAGGATAACTCACACCTGATCGGCCATCATCATCCCGATTAAAAAATTGGATCATATTTATGGCTTAATTTCATTCCACATTGTAATTTATTGTAATTATTTTCTAAACATGACAGTTTGTTTGAAGTCAATTTATATGTCTTTCCTGTTCATAATAAAAGGTACAATATATGTAACTTTCAAGGGAAAACTTGTATTGATCATGCTCTGACATTTGGTAAATGTTGATATTTCTATTTCATTTTAACAAATTTTATTATATATATATTAACATATATATAATGGATAAGATAACAGGCTAGGCCTATATCAATCTTCTCCATGAAGTTCCACTTCATAATCCAGTTATTATTTTCATGGCCTGAATTTGTACAGATTCTAATCATTTAGCTACACCAATATAGTACAATTGTTCCAAACAACATAGATCTCCATTCTCAAGAATAGCAATAGGCCTATAGTCACTAGGATCTTCCATTCTTCCATGGGATCCTTTACCTTTATATAGTGCATTTATATTAGACAATTTCCATGTTAAGGGTATCTTTCCAAGAGAAATAGTTTTTTGAAACAGTATTTTTAGTGGTTACACGTACAAGGGAGGGTAGGAGATTTTTTACAATAACGGGTGACAGATTATCTGGTCCAGCTGGTTTATTGACTTTGATTATTGATATTTGATCCCTAACATCTTCTTCTGTAATCAAATTATTAACATCAAGATGACTAAGGGAAGGTAATTCTGTATCTAAAGTGTTAGTACTATCTTTCGCTGTATCTTTCGCCGTAAAATACATCGTTGTAAGCTTTTTAGCTTTTGGAGTCGATGTCTTGATTGTATTTCCTTTATTTATATATATAGTGTCCAACCGGTTGCACATAAAATGATAAAAGTACATTATTTACACATTGATGAGTTGTGGCAGTATATCCAGTACAGTAGTCTTGTTGCTCACACATTATACTTGACAAAAACAGTTCTCTCTCTATATGAAACCTACGTATATTTATACACACGTACCGTTAAAAGATCTTGTTGATTTGGTCTCGAATGACCTGTAAAAGTTCACCTAATTTAAAACACATGTGATGTACATGGTACTAATTGTAAAATCAATATCATATCAATATCATCGATATAGAGTTAGAAATAGAAGCTTGTATTGAACATGCTCTGACATTTGGTAAATGTTGATTTTTCTATAGTTACTTTAATACAGTAACAGAGTCAGTTTAAATGAAAATTTTCCAACGAACGTGTTACGTTCTATTATTATGACATGCTTTAGTCAAGCATTGATTCTGACAAACATCACCGCAACATGTAACATGAAGCTGTCAAAACAGCAGGCGACCTGTTAACCCCAAATAGCCTAGTCCATTCGTTAAAGGTATATATATTAAAATACGGTATTTGATCAAGCAAAACGTGTATTCCTCCTTTAACATACATACATTTGAATTCCCTCATTTATGAACAGATACAATATTATACAGAACGAATCATTGTTACTGTTACAGTAGCCTACTGCCTACTCACAGTAGTGTCAGCGAACAGTCGAATGTGTAACGACATTACTGATTACATCAATCGTAAATGTAACAACATCTTCAAACATGTGACAACGAAACTAGCTTAATATGTGTAAATATTGTCAAAACTAAAAGCGTTCCAAACCATTTGTTGCTTTCATAACCCACGTAAACATTAGAAGCTATTCACAAAAATACAACTTACCTCAACCTCGCTGTCAGTGTCAGCCATCTTTAGCCAGGTCAATTGTAATACACAAGTAGGACGCCGGTTTGGCAAAGTTAATATTTCCAAATATGCACTCGTAAGCCACATCATATTGAAACGTGAGGACACGTAATTTAGATTTGCTATCTAAATCCGTGCTGAGGGTAACTCAAAATGGAACAATTTTTTTTATAGAAATATATCAATATTCCCTATTAATCTCTGGAACACCAATATTTTGCTATAATGAAACAATAGATTTCATGTTATGTATTTATTGGATACAACTCATTAATGTTAGGCCTAAAATACACATTCAGTGTATGAAAATAATTGAGTTGACGGCATTTAAAATATTTTTCTTCATTTAAGTTTTGACACTTTCTGATAATTTTTACTAATTTATTCATTGAAATATATTCAGTTGAACAAAATAAAAATAAACTGTGTTTATAAATAATAAATGTTCTTCATGTTTATTATTCATAAATAATGACATAAAATAGGACCTACCTAACCGGGGGAAATATATTGAAAAAGTTGTAGACTAGGGGAAAGTCGGGTAACTTCGATCACGCAGGTAAATAATCACCAATCTTGGCGATTCAATGTCAGTGGCTAAACAAAACAAAAAATGAATTCCACTTTCTTAAAATATCTTAGTTGCGTTGTGACGGACGAGGTTAAACACTGACTTTGATTGGTTGATTCTGGGTTTACATGACACACCCATCGAGAGCGGCTACTAATCTATTATATATCGTGGACCGCAGTAGCTGTGACAGCCTGTCCGCATCTGAGGAGTTTTCCGACCTCAGAGCGTGACTTTGATGATTGATAGGTTTTACGTCCGCTTCTAACCAACGGACAGAACACCGACCTCCGTCAGTGAGACGAAACTCGCATGGGTCATGTAGGCGATAAACCCGTCAACGGGTGGCACGATCTACCCAAAAAGACCCAAAACACTCAGAAAAACCCAAAACACCTCTGCTACCTGACATTGGGGACATGTATATGTAACGTAATGATATTATGGTGAAGCGGGTTTTATTAACTAAACGTATTTGAATTACGTACTCTACCTGCAAACAAGTTTACCGTTGGCTATTTCACCATCCCCGATGACAGAAGTTTTATCGATATTTGTTATATGAAATGGTATTTTTCTCACTCTTTCCACATTATTTCAAACAGAGAAGAAGAAGGAGAATGTAAAGATAAAAGAGAGAGGAATAGAAAAAGAAAAATTTCGAGACTGATGTCGTATTTACCCAAAGAGACCCAAAAACACCCCAAAAACATCAATAAAGAATTGTAATTGAATTGCAAAGCATTCAAAATTTAAGAAGTCGAAACATTAAACAGTTTTATAGGAAAAGACAGCAACGTTTTCAAATTAAACTTATTCAAGATCCTCTTTCTTTCTATTTTATATATCAGTTATTTAAAAATACATAATATATATGTTAAACATTTTGTATATTGTATTGTTGGGGGAGAGCCTAGTAAGTTCAGAGACGTATATATTAAATGTAAAATACGTTTCTGGTGAGTTGTAAGAACTTATAATGAATGACAATGACAATGACAAGTTTTTATTCTCGCAAACTAGTTACAGTGTAGAGAATTATATACATATATATAGTACAGATTACATATAAATCATGGTGTTAATGGCCAGTGTTAATTCGCTCAATTATGTGCTTAAGGAATTTTATAAGTGAAATTAGTTCTTCATTATTGACATAATTAAATAATGTATTAAACTTTAAAGTACTAGGACTTTCAAAATAGTATCTCGACATAAATTTTCTTCTGTTTTGCACTATCTGGTGGTCATTACAGTTAAATAAATAATGATATTCGTCTCCAATTTCATTTAGGTCACAAAAAATACATTTTCTATCTTCTCTTGGAATGTTATTCCATCTACCACATTCAATAGGAAATTTTACATTACAAATTCTAAATTTACAATAAACATTTGCTAGTCTTGGAGGGAGATCTAGCAGGTATTTTTCTAATACTAAGTCATTTTTAAAAATTCTGTAATTGGTCCCTTTAGATGAATTGAAAACATCGCTTCTCCAATTATTAATGAATTTATCTTTTAGTATATGGAAAACTGTATTTTTCAACCATTGGGTACTTTGGAATTCTTGACTTTCAAATATATTTATTAAATTACATTCATCAAGGATATTTTTAATACAATTCAACCATTGAGTATTATAGTTTATAATAATTTTATACATTTTATTACTTAACTTATTAGGTATTGGTTCTAACAATTTGGCCCAAAATCCAATCATTCTAACTTTGATATTTATACTCAGAGGAAATCTTCCTAATTCCCCATAAATCATGAAATTGGGTGTCGATGTTTTCACCTGAAGAATATGTTTACAGAATTTTAAATGTAAACGTTCTAAAAGTTTGTAATCACAAAAACCCCAGACTTCACAACCATACAACATGACAGGCTTGATAGCTTTATCGAAAATATCTAATTTACAGTCAATTGATAGATTATGGTTTCTGCATTTAGCAATAGCACCATACATTGCTCTAAGGCCCTTATCGTATAATTGTCTAATATTTAACTGCGTGAAACCATTTTGAGTAAAATGAACACCAAGATATTTGAAATTTTTCACAATTTCTACTTCATTTCTGTTATAAGTAAAACGTATATTTTGGGATACTCTCCCTCTGCCAAATATCATCACTTTTGTTTTATCGATATTTACTTTAAGATGCCACAATTTTGAATAATCATAAAACACATTAAGTTGTTTTTGTAAATCTTCTGGGGTGTCTGCTAACAAAATAGTGTCGTCAGCATATAACATTACATACAACTTGAGATATATTTGTAACTCATTCTCAAGTTTTCCCGCCAAATTTGATAGGCCTGTACAATCATTAGATTCTAAAAACATTTCAAGGTCATTTAGATACAATGAAAATAAAAATGGAGAAAGATTTTCACCCTGCCTAACCCCGGAATTACAGGTGAAGATATCGGAGAATGTTCCATCTTTCATAACTTTAGCCTTAATTCCATTGTACATATTAACAATAACTTTAAAACATTTTCCATCTACATTATTTGTTATTAATTTATTCCACAACCCTATTCTCCAGACACTGTCGAACGCTTTCTCAAAATCTATGAAAGCACAATACATACGGTTTTTGAATTGTTTTGAAAGTTGAATTAAAGAGTATAAAGAAAATATATGATCTATAGTAGAATGTTGCCTACGAAAACCTGCTTGGTTTTCAAGTATAAGTTCGACATTGTCTGCATATGTATTTAGACGCTCATTAATTACAGCTGTAAATAGTTTACCTAGGCAACTGACCAGTGTGATTGGTCTATAGTTTTTAGCGTCATACATATCACCTTTATTTTTAAACACGGGGATAATATTACCCATAAGCCATGCTTCTGGTACATTACCAGAATCAAGTATATAGTTAAACATTTTAACATATAATGGAAGCATTATGTCAGTAGTTGATTTGATATATTCATTACATACTAAATCATCACCAACAGCCTTATTAGATTTCAATCTATTGACACATTTCAAAATTTCACTTGGAGTAATTGGACCATTTATAAAGGTATTAGTTTCAAGGTTAGACAACTCTTTGAGTTCATCAAGGGACAGTATATGATTGTCATCACCATCAAAATCATTATTGAAACTTTTGCTAAAAAAGTCAAAAAGATCATCGATATTTGCCTTACATGTGTTTTTCTTTGGAGCACCCTTATTTATTATTTTCCAATATTCTTTCGGATTTCTAGTCCTCAGATTTTTTAATTTGCTTTTAATCTGAGTTTTATGATTCTTGACAGCAGTGCTCAGTGTTTTATGATATTTACGCTCCTTATCATATAAGTCCTCTTTTAAACTTATTTCCCCATACCTTTTATAAAATCTTTTGGCTTTTCTGTAATTTTGTCGAGCAGATTTACATTCTTTGGTAAACCATGGTTTTTTAAAATTGAAATTATTTTTAGTGCGGTTATTGGGTTGGGTATTTCCAAAAGCATGTTTGGCAGCACCGATGAAAATTTCACATAATTTATGTACAGTGTCATTAATAAAATCCAAATTTACAACATTCTCAGTGTCATCCATACCATCAATAATGCTATCTATATATAGTTTTCTATCAGCCACATGTTTTACAAAAATATCTTTCGAATCAGTATTCCATCTCTTTGGTCTTGATAAAAACCTCTGACCTTCAGAATCAACAGTATCACCATTGTTATTTAAGTGTACATTTTGATTAATACATAGACAAATGTGAATTGGGCAATGTACATCAGACAATAAAGAAGAGAATTCTTGTATCGAAAAATCTTCTACTAATTTAATAAATTCAAAATTACCTATACAATAATCTACAACACTTGCATTTTTACAGGTTGGTTTACCTATACCTCTATCTTCTCCCATGCGTCCGTTTAAAATATAAATATTACAGTGTTTACAAATATCTAACAAACGCCTTCCATAATCATTCCGTACCTTATCTGTAGAACACCTTACCTTAGGTACATGTATACATTCAAGTTTATTTACATCAGGACTGCCAATATCATCATTTTCATCATCATCTCCATCAACGATGTCTGTAAAATCGTGAGAGTCGGATGTTCTACTGTTAAAATCCCCAAGAAGACAAATACACTTAACATCATGGCTAAACGACAACAATTCATTTTCAACATCTTCAAACAATTCTGATGATGAGTACTTTGAATTAGCCGGAGGTATATACATTGTACCAAATACAACGTTACCATCAATGTTAAACATTGTACCTTTCATTTTAAGCCATAATGTGTGGTTGCTGTCTGTTTTTAAATCAGATATATATCTGACATATTCATTTTTAACATAAACAATAATACCTCCAGATCTGGTTTTGGCCAGTGACTGTCTATGCTTACAAAATACAGTGTAGTCGTCGATATCTATAGAATCTGCACTATCAGTTTTCGACTCAGTGATACAAATAAAATCATAATTCAAGACGTATTCTAGAAATTCTGGACATTTAAGTTTGTTGGTGAGACCATTTACATAAATGCTCAAGATTTTAAGTCGATTGTCTTTGGGACCATTAGAAGATCCGCCCTCCACGTTTCCCTATACTGTTTTAACAAATGTTTCCTCATCGGATGGGTCTATACATGAGCTAGCACTCGTGAACTTCCCTCGGTTGGGTGGGGGTGTTACATCGTGGGGACCGCCTGTAGCCGTTGATGTACCTTTCGCGATGGAGCTGAGCGATGGACGTGGAATGTCATCACTACCTGCACATGCTACACTGTTGCTAGGTACGCTGTCACTAGGAACGCTAGCACTCGGAACACCTCGTACTACATCAGTATGTGACCGGCTGTCTCTGTCCCTACCACTCTGTGGATCTCCTTGAGCTCTACTGGTATTCCCCATGGTGCTCCCTGTATAGAGTTCCCCGTCGACTACTAGCCGATCCCTCACAAGTTTAGCTCGGCGCCCATTCCGTCTAAGTTCTTTAAGTTTTGGGTACAGTAGCCTGCGTTTGTCCTCTATTTCTGGGGGGAATTGTTCATTAATGTAGTAGGGTGTGCCCTTAAGTTTCCTTGCGTTTCTGAGAATATTGGCTCTTTCATGGTTGTACAGAAACCTAGCTACTATATTTCGGTGTTTGCCACGCACAAATTTTCCAAAACGATGAGCGTTGCCCAACTCATCCTGATCGATCCCCATTTCGTGAGTCAGAAAATCCCTGAGTTTACCCTCTGTATTTTCATCTCTGTCCTCTCGCAGCCCACTAAACACTAGATTGTACTTCATCGATCTCCACTTCAGCTCTGTGATACTGATTTTCAACTCTTCTTTCTCTTGATGAAATTTATTAAAAGCTTGTTCGAGATCATGTACTGTTGTGTCTGTTTTTGTCGTCACATCAATAGCTTGTTTAACTTTCTTGATTTTTTTAGAATTTTTCTCCGTCGTACTTTTGATTTCATCAAACATATCGCTTATGGTACGGCAGCTGATTTCCATTTCAATGTTATTTTCTTTTAGATCAGTAATTTCACTTTCTAGTGAGTGGACCTTGAGCGTGAGGGAGTCAAGTGAGCTCTGAACACACGTCAACTTATTCTCAATATATGAGTTGTAACAAATTGATAAAACGTGAAAATAAATGAGATTAATATTTTCTCCATATATAAGTATCTGATCAAGCTTATGAAGGGGAGACGAGTAGGTTGTCATTTACCAATTTAGAAATGAAATAGATAAATAAAAGGAATTATGTTTCGCTACTTATACATCAATCCAAAAGAAAATACTAAACGACATGAACAGATTTTGCCTAATTCCGCGTTCCAATTTGAATTGACTCCTAGAGATACACATCTACAATTAATAACCCTGATGTTGTGACACTAATTAGGAAATAACAGAAATCTGTTATTTGGAGTACGGCTTCATTCTGGGCTCGGGCAGATATCCCGCGTCCGTACCCCGGGCAGTAACAATCCAAGTTCCTGAAGGTACACTGATTAGGTGTATACTGGTACCGAATCTAAATCACAGTTACAGGTAAATATATATATTGGATATGTAATGAAGACGAAAGTGGAGATGAATTTTGAATCGTATTGGCAAATCGGGGATTTTTCTAAAAAAATAAATGCTTATAGTCTACTACATTAGAATAAATGTTGAAATATTTTTAATATGCAATGTGCGTTATAAAATGGAGAACCAATAAGTGGGGAAGCTTGAAATGTTACTAAATATTAAACGAGTAATATGCTCATTTAACCTTATTATTTGATATTGTACTATACAATTTGTTTATAGACTGTATAGAAGGGAATATCAATAATGTCACGGAATCATATTGCTATCTCAGTCCGCGATAATGTTTAACATTTCCACTAGATAACTAATCTTTTTGGACATCATACGGACGTTGGATGTAATTTTAGTAATTTAAGTGTATGAGAGGGTAAGTAAAAACAAAACTAGAAAAGATTAAGGATTGATTACAATAGCTTTACATCGTCAATGGTTTGGGGAGAGACTTGCTTCTGGGAAATCAGAAGATGAACGTAATATAATTTTTAATTTGTAGATATTTAAATTTGTTAAGCAACGGTTATAGAATTTACATACAGCAGTGGAACATAGACACGGGTAACTCTAGAAAGTTATATATATGTTTTTAAGACTCTTTATAATAGTCTTATATTTGCATATTAATTGGATAAAGTAAATATATTCAGCACAGACGATGTGCACGGAGTCGCCTAACTTAGCTCACGAACTTAGATAGGTACAATGTAATCTAATTCCGTGCTTGACCAGACAAATTCACATATGCTAATTTTTATATAAATGTAGATGCACATCGATACAAATATTGAATGAAGTCAACGAAAACATAATAGGTTACCTCATCACAAGATATTGAAAACTTATGTCAGTTTGTATTTACGTACATGAACATTCGACGAAAAATAGATAAAAATTGCTATAACAACTATCGATATATATATATATATATATATATATATGTATATGTATGTATATGTATGAATATAGATATATTCCAATAAACAGGTACACAAAGTACGTACACATATACCAAAGTTATATGCTTTTGAAAAATGAATCTACTTTTACTAAATACATGTCGAATTTATCAAAATATATTTGAGTCTTACCACAGACTTTAACCAATCATGTGCAGGGGTAATATCTAATTTTAAGCATAAAACATTACAGCAACATGTATGTCAGTCCCGGGTTTTGTTTATTAAGATGAATTACGATGTCTTAACAGCCTTTTCTCCAAAGTTAATTGAATTAGTTTGTTTATTGATAAAGATTCCCAAAAACAAATTGTGCAACTGACTGCGATGAGCAAAGTTGTACTTCGATGACCTTTCGATGACTTGGCGTAGATTTTTCAAGTGATTAAAAATTATCCTGTGAATCGATACTTGCATCAACTTTTAATTTTTACAGAAAGAAAGAAAAAACAATCTCAGCGATTTGAAACTATATACTGTGAAAAACGTCTGTGTTGCTGTCCGATGAGATAGTATTCTAATTTTGGTGGTGAATTCATTTTCTCAGTTTCATCTGACAAGATAATCATGTGTAATGACTCATTCTGAATTGTCCACTCGGCACGCGACGCCAATATTCAACAGCCACCCAAATAACCATTCAGCTTTTGTGTTCACAGGAGGGCGGGGTCACTGATAAGGTGGGGTACTTACATTTACATTTTTGTAAGAAATTACTAAAAGTGAAGAAATCGGCCAATAACAACACGGTTTATCTTGAATTAGGACGGTTACCTCTAGTTTGGATGAGAAAAATTAGAATAATAAAATATTGGCTTAAGATCTTAAAATCTTAAAATTGTATTATATCAACTTCCTACAAATTTTTATTACAATGTTGTAGTAGAAATGATTTCAACTGGGCTATAGCAGTAAGAGATGAATTAAATAATCTAGGTCTTAGTGATGTTTGGTTAAATCCATGTATTGCTCTGCAAAATTTGTTCTTACCATTGATAAAACAAAGAATTTTTATCAAGGCATACAATTCCTAAGGGCCACAGTGGAAAACTCTCCAAAATGTTTATTGTATAAACATGTAACAGATTTTGGAGATTACAATTTTACCTCACAAAAAATATACCAAAGAAATATCGCATTTGTTTAACCCGAATCGTACATCTACCCATTCTTTGGCTGTAGAAGTTGGAAGGTATAATAATATACCTAGAGAACGTAGATATTGTACACAGTGTCCATAATATTAAAGAATTTTGTCCACTAGGAAAATTCATCTATGAGGCAAACACATTAACGGTATTATAATGTAATATGATTGTCTTCAACCAACCATGGACGGGCATAGTGAAGGATATATATCCTCTTACCGAGAAGAAAAAATAACTATTTAATCTTTGAATATTTTAAAAGAATAACATATTTATTACGAAACATTGAAGATGTTTACTAAATCACGCGGGGAAAAAGCACGATACTGTATTTCGCAAAAGAAAAAAAACCCGTAATTTCTTTATCAAACACGTAAAAAAGTGAGCATACGTGTAATAGCATGTAACATAAGGAAATGTCGTAATAACGCGAAAAAGTGGCGAGACGATTTGCTATTTAATGAAGGAGACGTACAATTTATCCAGGGTGTGTTTTTAAACGAAAAATCACGTGATCATTTTATGATCACTAAATTGTATTTATTTATTTATAATTCTCACTAAGTTTTCATGACATTGTAAAACAACAAGATAAGTATCTCGCTCTTCAATTGATATTTGGATAATTATTTTCCGTTTCTTATTTTTTTTACCTGATTAATTTGTGTACCAATACATTCGATATTTAAAACCTCTTAAATATAACAAATACTACTAAAGTGGTAATATCAATATTAATTATTTATTTGAAACGTGAGTCCAGCCTACTGTTGACGATCCATTTTAATACATACATACGTAGCTGTCCCCTCGGTTTATTTGGTCCACGTTTGCCATGGGTACTTTTTGTACTAGTCAACCTATCCTCGATACTTACTTATAACTCGTTGCACCCATGCGATATGTCATAGCAAAATTAAAGACACAAAGATTGCTATTTGATTAGTGGTCTCAGGTAAAAAAAATCGCCAGACTGACACCTGTCCTTTGAAGATTACAGAAGAGCGACAACCGACCTCAAAGTCAGTCAATTTGGCCGTTACGTGACTGCGAGAATATGTTCATGTACATCGTATAGTAGGATCAAACTTGTCTTCTTATCTCATCAACAAGGTGGCGGGTTCCGAACCTTCGATTTCATCATGACCTATTCCAGGGGTGCAGAGAGTGTTCTTGATCGAAGCCCCTAGAGTATCGAGGATGTAGTCATCTGTGTTGTATTGCAATGTTGATGTATTGTCACATGATCGAAGTTCGACAGTGTTACATGATTGCATGTTCGTGCGTGCACCTGTTGGTTTGCCCTTTGACCAACGCACCTGGGACGTATATATACAGACGTATAGTACTTAAACTACACACAGATCGACATATAGGCATACCATCATGAAGGCAGAAGGCGGGGAAACGTTTTGTTCCTAAGAAAAATGATTCCAAAGACATCGAACGATTCCCCTGTTCATTGTGCAATTGATTCTAACTTACATGTGATATTACCGTGTATTTTTCTGTAATGAAAAACATGTCTGCTATGCTATTTATATTAACTCATTACAACTAATACTATTTCGTTATGTTATTGTTATTTTATAAACTTGTGTTTGTCGCAATAATAGCTCTCAAGAGCTAATGTTCCATGTTGACATGTATGCGACTCTAAATAAAGCTTCTTGTATCTTGTATCTTGTTGAGTGTATACCACCATACATGTCCAAGCAAGATGGTTTATTGCCTGCATTTGAGAATGTAGTTTCATGAGCAAGGAGGAAGTTAAAAGGCAGGAAGTCCAGGTGCATGATAAAGGAGAAGAAACAACTGTTCCAACAGACGAAGCTTAAGGAAATCCCATCGATTGCAGTTAATTCAAGTGCTTTGGACAGTGGTTTGATACATCACTGAAAGATGAAATAGCATCAGCATTGTACAGAACCGTTTAAGGAATGGATCTTCAAACTTAAGCTACTGCCGAGACTCATGTGACCAGTGATGCTACATGAGGTTCCTTTGACAACGGGTGGAAGGACTGGATCGACTCCTCAGAAGCTATCCGCGAAGGTGGCTTGGAGTCCCGCTTAGTTTCTCCCGCATTGGACCCTACAGCCGGGCATCACCAACTTCATGCATCAGTGGAAGAGGGATTAAATGTCACAAAGACCAGACTGGTGATGACACTGCGAGATTCGAAGGACGAGAAGATAAGACAGGCGGGCATCCAGACTAGGACCGGAAGAAGCAAGTATGTGGAGCAGGCCAAGGGCGATCCCATACACCCGGACATAGCTCAGGACGGTAATGATTGGAATAGGCAAGGAACAAACGACAAGGAGAACCAAAATCTTCAGAACTTGGGAATATCTGCAGAGGAGGGACCACGATAGCAATGGCAATGGAAATGGGATAGCAAGGGGCAGGGACATAATGGACGCTGCCCGAGGGCAAACTCACATGGATAAACATGTAACACCTTAGTAGGGATTTGTTCAGGAACCAAAGTGCCAGCATTGACTAGAACACGGAACAATGGATCCTATCCTTCCAGCGTGCAAGACAGCGCTGATACAATGAATTGAGCTGGTTTTGAAACAAACTCAACATGAACTGCTTCGCAGCTCATTAAATTTGTTTCAAGACCAACTATATTCATCACCAAATGAAATCGACCAAAGCAAGATTCAATCCTAGAATGAAGAAAGAATATCTTTTAAAAGATCAACTACATGTATCTTATAAAATATATTAGCTATTATATACCCATATATATATTTTTAGACAAAAAATGTGCGATACCTTAATATAGGATATCCAGTATCGTTTATGACATCAAGTGCATATAAGATATCTAGTGTACATTAAGAAATCTTTAACATACAAGAAAAATAATTATGTTAAACACGGAATTAGCATTGTTCCTTTCATAACTAATAGGTTCAACAAGCCCCATGCAAGAAAACCACTGATCAGACATTTTTTAAAGACCCAACTTAAGCATGGGAACTCAGATATGTGAATTCGATATATTGACTTGTATTTTAGTTATCATTATGGTATACGTTAGCTTGGTCAATATTGAAGAATGGCTGACGTCTTTATAAAATGAGTTTACCGGCATAACATGATGTTAATCTCTTTTGCGACCTAATTGGATGCTTTGAAACGAAATATTATCTAAAATTCATTAATATACTTAGGCCATGTGAAGATAAAATTCTCTTTTACAAGCTGCGGAGAAGTTTACCGGTCACAAAAAGAGACGGATTTTGCAATGCGACATCATTAGAAAAAGAAAACGTCTAAGTGACCCAGATTGATAAATGATCTTTAGAATATGACATTTTATAACATTCTGTGGTGCTATAAATAAACTAGACATATTAAATCATTGTCAGTTTTAACACGTCTCCCTCATAGCAACACTTAATGTTACGAAAGAACACTTACACGAGTAAAATGTGTTACGAAAGAATTTTACTATGATTTCCACAAAGATTTGTTTTATTGTTTTCCAACCCATCGACAATTTAAGTCCTGTAGATAAGAGCCCTGTCATAAAGTCTAAATCATCTTGGTTTGAGGCCGGTCGTGTTTTTCCGCAGTTGAGTTGTTATAGAGATTGCCAAGTGATATTGGGGTCTGTTAATATGACTATTTATTAGGGAAAGGGAATTTTGGTTGACTAGAATGTATACCTATGTTTACGGGTTTCAATGATGATGCCATCAATGAAAAGAGTGCTAAGGTAGCAAAGGCGGAGGGAGGGGTGGGGGAAATGAAGAGGTGTTGTATAAAAGCTCCTCGGCAAGAGGAGGAATGCAGCACAAAGGGACAGCATTGCATAAGTGCTGTGACAGTTACCGTACAGACGACCCAGCGACATCAACTATGAGTACTTTGGTCCAGAAAAGTTCGGAGCAGTGTGACTATGAAGGTAAAATAGAAAATTGCATGGACTTGCAGAAATGCGTCTGTAAATAAAAATAAAAAAACTAGTGGAAGAGCAACCAACAGTAATTGTGGCAGGTAACTGAAGGTATCATGAGAGAAATATAATATTGGTGACAATTGACAATGCGCGGAGTTACGCGGAGCACACCTCTAATCGTATTGTCATTGTGCCATGCCATGAAAAACTGGTGGTTCAGCTGAACGTTAAGGCAAAAACTTGGACTTGATAGTTCTGTTAGGGTAATAAGGTGCACAACTGAGGAACATTATGCATGGCTCAAAGGAAAAGACTGGTTCATTTGCATTTTTCTATTTCACGGAAAGCTATTCAAAACCCCAGAAACAAAACTTCACAGGATTTTTATTTACGAAACGTTTTGATCTCGCTCCGTGTAATCTTTTAACAACAGTTTTTAATTAATTATGACAAAAGTTTTTTTTTTAGATAAGGAATAAAAAAAAAAAAGGATCAATCTGAACCTGTCAATCATGATACAATATGGACATGGATATATACCTTCAGGGGGGGATGCTGGAAGATATAAGAAACCAACGAAGAAGGAAGCTTTTAAAACAACTTCAAAGCAAAGACGTTTTTTATTATAGAACTGATGTGGAGATTGATAAAAAAAACTTCAATACATATTAAAGTTGAAAGTATCTATATATATATACTATGTATATTTGTAATTTGATCACGACCTAGTTTTTATCAGTCAATCGACCCAGAATATGTAAATACAAGTATTATAAGTATACTTCCATACTAACCCTAACCCTAGCTGACCATAGGCATGCGGTATATTCACAGACCGGGCTGTGTTTACAAACATTTCAGCTGGTCTACTTGTCCGCTGATGTTATCACTCTGCCATATGATCATTGATTTACCAAGAGATCTAGTCACTTCAGCAGACCGGACTTTGAGATAACCGGTGTTGATTCTTAACTACTTTTTACCTCTTACCTATATTACATAGCCACTCCTATACTTACATGTACATAGCTGGTTAATACTCTTTCTTTAATTGTTTTTATATGTGCATCAATAACTTTTTATTACTTCTTTATGCTTCTAAAATAAAAATTCTTATGAATGGCTTGCACTGATTTTTTTTATCTCAATTTTATAATGTAAAACACCGGTAAAATGTGTTTTGTTATCAACATATCTAGGTCAGAGGGCAACGACCGTTCCGGTCAGACCCGCTCATATTATATATATGTTAATAGGTCACATACAAGTGCTTGATCATGTATGACGTGCCCGACCAGGTTACCCAGTGTTATTAGTAGAGCGTGAGGGAGAGGATTGAGTGTCGGATTATTATTGGTTTTGTATGTAGGAAATTGAACGAAGAATATCCATACATCAAATATTGCATATCCAATATTAAATTTGCATATGCAAAATTAAATTACATAACCATTAACCGACTTTTTATTTAAAGAAAACAATTAATGCAAACCAAATACTTTTGGCTTCGTAAAATTGGATGCAACATTATTTTTTGTAAATGGAAACATATTCTCATCTCATCGAGCCTCCAAGACATCATAGGTATATTCGATACGGTGTCAGATGAAATTGCCATCCAGTAAAAATATGCCCGACCTGTTTGTTATTTAGTCAGACCCTGTTTTTGTTCGAACTGCTTTATCCTTTTACAATACAAAAAATAGCACTATTATACAAGTCAATTAAGCAAGCTTTTTCTGTAGCTTACTGTTAAATGTAAGAGTTCATATTCTTGAATTGTCATCTCAAGCCATGGTTGTCATGGCGTTTAGCTGTAGGCTCTATATTTTAAGTCATTGTGTGTTGTGTGCGATACGATCGATCATGTTTATAACATTTATAAAATTGCTTTTCCATTTTACACTTAGCGTACGTTCAAAATTTGGATACGTTTCCCCGAATGTTAATTAAATTATGTACTTTAAATCACAAAAGCAAGTGTTACGTTGTTTTCTGGTTCGATGTGTGTTTCATATAAACAGACAACAATAAAGGTTATTTTTCTCCATAATACATATTTTTTAAATTTCCCTTCTAAAGTCATTATTTATACATATATGATATTTGTATCGGTGTTAGAGCAAGCGAACATGTTTAGAGACTTTATAAGGTATGTTTATCTGCATGGGGCTAGTACATTTGGTAAAAGAGTCTCATTACAGTCTTGTGCCCTAATATTGAAATCGTTCATACCTGACTGAAGATCAACTATCCTATATCTGCCATCTCTTGGTGTGGTCTTGTATAAGGTAAAGGGAACCACTGCACCGGTTTGTAGAGTTTTGAACAAAATTAGCAAATGAAAAATTGTTTTGCGAGCTTTCAAAAGCGCCTGGTTCATCGGTGTCGTGTATCTAACTCGCTGAGAACAACTCACTATGCCACAATGTGCTGAGTCTGTGAAGTCAGCTGCCAGAAAATATCGCGAAATTTCGTACAAATAACACGCAGGCAGTCAAAGGGACGGGTAAAAGATGTTAAAATAGGGTCATAAAGATGTGTCAGCTGGTGCCACCCCACCCTCGTCTCTCTTCATCGATTCCCCTTCCCCGCTAACCAGGACTTGCAAGTATCGGTATTTGTTTAGGAAAGACATGCTATTAAAGCAGTGTTCATGGGTTTTCTCGCTTAGTTTCGCTAAAATTAATATTCGTCATATTTTTTAATTTGTATTGTGTCTTCTAACTGTCTATTATTATTTGAATTCCTTTATATCTTTATTATGAACCGAACATATGATAACCAATTGAAAATTTGACAAAATATAGCAATTTGTTAGCTCGATATCTGCAAGTACCCATATATTTTAATTCATTTTTAACAATCAAAACACCGTCAAGCCAATTCAGTGACCACAGATTCTTTTCCTCAGGAAAAATCACAGCATCTTTTTTTTGTTTTTAAAGTTTTCGTTTTCTATACAAACAGGACAACAAAGTGATGTGTTTCATCAAATTACAGGACAGCGATGCATGCAACAATACCGAGTGGTTCATCTGTATTCTACCAATTCTGTTTTTACTTTATATAGACAAAGAACATCCGAATACAGGTGCGTCAGGCAAATAACATGCAAATATTTGGCTTTGGACTGTTGGAAAATAATTATTCATATTCCTTCCGGACAACCACAGCTTGATTTGTACGCAATGATCAACATTATCCTGATCATATAGATTAAAATAATGGTGCGGGGTTAAATGATGGAACGTAAGACACACAATAGAATACCCAAATATAAGGCCAAATAGGTATTTATCAGCGAAATTGGTGCAACTCTAGATCTGTTTTATTAGTAAATAACCTTCTGTTGAACTTTACCCTTTCACCCCTAAGTAACTTGAGTAGACTCTATCATACATTCATCTGGATGAGTCCATTATGGTCTACAGTGGTGAAAGCGTCAAATGATCTGGGCATTTGTTTTATGGTCCTGACAGAGGTAGGTTATTTCTACAGTTGCATTAACGAAGTTTATCCAAGTGGTGAACATGTATTGTACCAGATCATTTAAAACATTGGTTATGTCTGCTTACAGGGGAGTAGAACAAACCAGTCTGAACAGGAACACGTGGGCACGTTTTCTCCTTCGTTACTTTCGTCACTTGGGGATTCGGTTTCTGCAGAAGCAAACCATCGGTGCCTTAGCACATACAATAGCGTGCTTTCACTATCTCTATTCGGGTATGATATATCATATAGGCGTATAATTTGTTTGTCTTGCGAAAATAGGGGCTGAGGTTACCTGATCGTTCCTGATGTATGTGGTGTCCACATTGTCTCAGATGTTTTTCTTGGCTTATCCCACACACAATGAACATCAGTGCAGCTTTCAGCGAAAACATTTCTTATAACGCCGGGTTTTACATTAACCATTGTCCATTATAACAATAGCAGTCTGTCCTGGTAAGATAATGTTTATAGGGATATTGAAATGGTATAAACTGATGTGCTTTGCATGTAATAAATGTGGAAAGTTAATGTAATATCTGTTGAAATTGATTCAAACTTTTGTAAGCTATGAAAACCATGGAACTGTCTATATATATTTATGAAGCAAAACACGAAGACTAGTATAATTAGTCTTCGTGTTTTTGCTTTATTCATATTTTTACCATCACATGGACATTTGAAACTATTTATCGCTATATATATATGTATAATTATAAATCAGTTTATTTCTACAATTATCATCTTATGATCATTGTAACGTTGGAAGACCGGTCGGCAGCTGACACAACGATTTGGTATACAATATTATATATTAAAGAAAAAAAAACATACGTATGTACACGCACTCACACACACACACAATCATACATTCAACAATAAATGTTGCAGTAGGTATAACTACAGTTCCATTGTCCATGTGGGCAATACAAAATACAATGAGGAAAGGAATGAAATGAACAAGTCTCACAAACTTGTATCCCGCTTCTTCAACTGGATCATCATATACTCTACATCAGCTGATCATGGACTAGCACTCTTTTGGTGAAAAGGGTCTAGCACCGATGTGCTGGAATGTAGGCCTCGGCTCCGCAGATGACCTGAGGACTACTACCTCACTGGCGCATATGCGATCGTGACAATCATGATATATTACGTATATATTGTATATATCACGTACATATTGTATATCAGTATACATAATTGATGTCTACAATTATCATATCATGATCATGATATACCAGGTATATATTGTATATCAATTGTTGAACAGAAACTTACGGACAGCTTTCATTTCCTAAGTATAATTTTTGTCTTACTTTTTTATCTTTTCAATGATAGTTTTGGTAAATTTGTATCTTGAAAATCTACAACGTTTATAATTTTGCAAAATCTCGTTTCATTCAAGGAATGGATTACAAGGGAAGATGAATATTCTACCGTTTATTTATACCTCAGAATGTTCTGCCATACGCCGAATATATCACATTTCGATCAAACCACTAGAAGTGAATCAAAGGCAAAGTAAACAAACCATTCCCTAGCAAGTTTTGACAAGCGAGAAGTGTTTTCTAACGGTGACAGCCCTAGAGACTATTCTATTTTCGGGAAGGGGCTTACCCAAGCTGAAGTATCAGACATCTTTATCTGACACTCACTGTAGCAACACAAAACGCAAAGAACAGTATTTCAAGAACTGCTGACAGTTTCACAGCAAATGAAGCTCGGGAGAGGTTATTTATTATCTAAGAACAGATACGACTTACGGAAAGAACATTTCTATTTGCTTGTTATCGCTGTTTTATTTCACATTTATATACACAAATGAACATGCAACACCAAACTGACCTGGGTAATCCATAAGTCTGTATAGTACGAACACATGATTTTAAAACCTTATTTGGAGGTACAAAACTAATTGTTCTCGACATTGGAAGTCGAAATCATGTCCTCCAGCACACAGGACTTAGTCCGCTGTTAAATACTCGGGCGACCGCTGGTTCTTGCACGGGAGAGAAACTGGCAAGCTCTTTCTATAGGTATCAAACATTTTATGTAATATGAGTTCCTGTTGAGGGTCTCTTTGTTTTGTTAACAGATGAGACAGAAAAAACCAGTAACATGGTTCTAATATGAACAATAACGGATACATTAATTAATAATGTTCTTGTTTGTTTTTCAAATAATCTATGCAAATGCAAATTAATTCAAGAAATTGAAAAAAAATAGTCAAACGTTTAACTTCTATATTATGGTTCTGTGCATATTGAAAAATATGATGATAATTCATATCTTGGAAATAATAGATATATTTATTAACAAAGTTATTGACTGGATATCGAGTAACCGTGGCTTATATATGAGTAAAAATGGAAGGGACACGGAAGTGGACAATAAACCATCATTTTTCAATCGTCACTCTGACCTGTTTGGATAAGTTTTTTTTTTTTAAATCATACATGCAACAATATGTGAATTGTTACATTGTATATATAATATCAGTGATTAGATTATTTTCATAGCGGTTATTTACTAGTTAATTAAACGAAGCGAATTTCCTTATCATAACCTCCCACAGTCATTTCGTTTATGTCGAATACCGGTGTAACGTTGAAAATTGACCCCTATTGAAAATGGAACCGGGATCAGTTTTCAACGTTGAAAATGGAACCGGGGAGCCGTTGGAAACCGACTCGCCCGTTGAAAATTGACCCTATAAGAGGTCAATTTTCCTCGTGTAGGCCGTTGAAAACTGACCCATTGAAAACGGACCCTTACTTAGTCCGAAGTTCCAAAATGATCTCATTTACCTATGCGTCCATCGTCCGACCAAATCAGACATATACATATTCTTTTCCATCTTTGAACAAATTAAAGAGGTCAAAATCCGGATATACCGCGGTCTAAAAAGGGCCTTTTATACACTCCTCCTTTGCCAGTAATTTGGCTTAAATGGTGTAAGATGAATAGATTTTTGGCAATAAGGGGCAGTTTCAATTTCTATTTTCATGGTTTGAATTATGTACAATGGGGAGGCAGCTGCAACTCAGTTTTTTCAAAGGTCATAACGGATATGTGAAATGTATTACTTCAGCTAAAGTTGGTAAAGTGAAGAGTGTACTCTCCTTTCACAAAATTCCAAAAATAGTCCTCGATTCTTCTTCTAACATTTCCATATTTTCATACATTCAGATACAAAAATGCATCAGAAGGATTTTCAGTATGTCAGATTGGCATGGGACGAGCGTATAGTGTTCCTACTTGCCGTCCTCTTGTTGTAATATAGCAATGAAGCTGATGTGGAAACTCGTTGATAGTTTGAAACAGATTAATATTTCTATCCATATATATTAACAAATAAACGATGTTTTATTCTAATTGTATATTCAAGGTTTTATTGAGACATGTGGTAGTTACAATTTGTAGTCTGTAAACTATACGATAAAGTAAATAACAAAATGACCTATTATCTATTAACAACGATGGAAGTATCTGTCAAACTGCTTAAAAATATTTGACAATTATGACTGAAGTATGACTTTGTTATAAGAATACCATGATTTGACATTTACAATAATCGATTTAGGTGCTGTCAATATACGATTAATAGGTTATTGATGTTGTAACTGAACCCCCTCCTAAGGAGAAATTGCATAAGTAATCAACATGATGAAATATTGCGATAGATATTCAACATCTCGTCTTTTTCATATTCAACATATCATATCTAGTTTATTTTTATAGTCCAACAAAAATTTTAAAAAGTATTAATCAACCCATACATACTTAAATTATCAAACGATACGTATGAAGGCATATTTATGAACCAAATGGCAGTTTTTAATAATGAAGGCCAACTTTTCAAAAGTAGGTCACATTGACCTTATTAGGTGAAACAATAGTTTTAAATACATTTCTGAACCAAATGGAAGTTTTTAATTATGTAGGTCAATTTGTTAAAAGTAGGTAAAATTTACCTTATTAGGTGAAACAACAGTTTCAAGTTCATTTCTGAACCCTATCTTTTCGGTCAATGGTACGGTAAACCACAAATAAACTTTTTTGTTTTCAAAATGAACTAAAACAACCAAAAAACTACCATTCCTGTTTTTGGAAACATGTGTGAATTAAACAGGCACATATAAAAGAAACAAAAATGACAGCAATTCAATCATTGAATTGCATTGTTAGATAAGCATAAAATTTTCACAAATTAAATATCATCATATTACTTATATCTATGCCAAGTTGCATGCTTATCCTAAAGTGACCTTTGTGTACAATCATCCCTTATTATTGGAAATAGGCAAAACAATTGATAAAATAATGTAACTGTAACGAATAAAGCCGACACTTTTCTTGAAATTACCAGCAAATCAAATTTCATATATTAATTAATCATTTTTTCAGTAGTTTTGGTGGCTAA
Source organism: Mizuhopecten yessoensis (assembly GCF_002113885.1). Classification (NCBI taxonomy): domain Eukaryota; kingdom Metazoa; phylum Mollusca; class Bivalvia; order Pectinida; family Pectinidae; genus Mizuhopecten; species Mizuhopecten yessoensis. The sequence continues at coordinate 143,325 of NW_018407806.1, forward strand.
TGCCATTTTATAAATTAACTTTGATAAATAAGAAAACAAATTAGGACCTTGAACTCACTTCAGCCACAGGTGTTAAGCAAATATTACATGATATATATAACATACAATATTAACTATTAATATCTTATACTTATAGCATATATAGGGTGTCCCTTTTAATTCACTTAAGTTTGAGAGATATTTGAAATTGTCAAGTTTGAGATGTGTCCAGAAGCCATAACTCAGTATAGCACAAAAGGAAAGTGTGAAGTGGTTATGCATTTTATGTAAGTGTACTCAAACGAGTAAAGTTGTAAATTTCAACTCAAAACATAAATTAGAAAGGAAATAATTGAGAAAACCAAACACTTTTCATTTGAAAATTACCTAAAACAACCCCATGACTTAATCCTCTATTTTATATAAACAATCTATAATTGACGATTGAATTTCTGTCATTTTACATTCTATTATATATGCCTGTTTAACTTACACATATTTCCAAAACAGAAATGGTATTGTTTTGGTTGTTTTAGCTCATTGTGGAAACAACGTATAATTCTGATTTACCCTACCCCTGATTTTCAATAAAAGTTATGGAGGGAAAGACTGTTAAAGATTTGTTTAAATTGGGAGTTTCGTTGTCGTGATAAGCGAAACTTTCCCTTTTAAGCGTAAATTTCAAAAGGGTAAGTCATTCAATAGATATAAGACTGAATTATTTTTCCTCGTTAATGTGTATTGCAACATCCTGTTCTTACATACAGATCATAAACCATAACAAAATATCATGAAAAAAAGAAAGATTGTTGAGTTATTTACGCACTGACTTAATTAGTGTTCTGGTTGTTCAACATTTAGTCCTAAATTTGATGTTTAGTATCCTGACTGATGAACAAGAATAGTGAAAGGGAATCTCCTTGTCTGGTCCGCTTTTTATGTGAAATGATTTTGACCCAGAACCCTTATAATAAATACAACTTGTAGTGTTTCATAGAACATCTGTTTCGTATCCATGGTCTTTAACATTTTCAGATTTTCTTTGGAACAAGGTTTCACTTAATAGAGTTAAAAGCTTTCCGAATGTAGTTAAATAAGTAACCCGGGAAGATCTGTTTGTTTATGAATCTTTTTGAGTTTCACTTATTACGCTATGTAAGACTGGTTTTATTATATTCGCAATATTTGTGCTGCAAGTTCTGCAATTTCACACTGAAAACTGACTTTATAAATGAGTTTATAAATATTCCAAACTATATAATATTTTTTTCTATATTTTACATCTAATAAGTTCCTCATAAAACTCACTTATTCTTTCGATGTATCCCTTGTATCTGTTTATGTTTTTTCGCCTTCTTCTGATATTTGAACTCGATCGTAGTATCAAAAATTAACCTTTTCTAACAGTATGTATTTGTAGACACCCGTTGTCATATAATCTTAACAGTAAAGAAGCTGTCTGTTTTTACGTGGATCCCTTCATGTGATAGTCTCTGCATATATCTGGGCTGAACAACTCGTCTTGCTATTAAGTTAGTATGTTAGCTACTTTAAATGTGTTATGATTTACCCTATGCGCTTAGCTAACATGTAACTTCTACAATGTGGTTAGTTTATGCCAAGTATTAAAAAAGAAGACCTAATTAAAAGAAATCAGCCATTTTGATAATTTTACACATCCCTCAGCCCTCCGGAATGTGAGTCCCTATTTGTGTAACATTTGATCCTCACTGGCTTAGCATATTTTCATCTAAAATTTAAATGAAATCTGTCCATTTTTTCAGGAGGGGATACAATTTAAAACAGATCAGTTAATTTAACCCTTTTATTTGTATACTTTTGAATCTCATTCGCTAAGCATGTCACCACTGATAGGTTGAAATCAATTACAGAAAATCAGCCTCTATGTCCCTTTATTAGACAGCTCATCATCCCCAAGGTGACCTATGGATTGGTTTGGTTTAGTATTGTTTAACGTCCTATCAACAGCTATGGTCATTTAAGGACGGCGCCTCTGCTGTGTGCAAGATGCATGCGTGTAGTGTATGCGTGTGTGTTTTCGGAGGCTGTGATATGCTCGTTTCGACCTTGATAAGATGCTATCAAGGTCGAGGTACTAGTGCTGTGTACTAAATTAAGAACTTATATCTTAAAATGGAATGTTATCATGAAATTTAAACTTGCTTTAGGGATTGTTTTGATGTTTTATCTAGCAGTATTAAAGTCAAGGTTATAAGGAACGATTCCCACATATACTTATAGAATGATTAATATTTTTAATTTCAATTTCTGATGGAAATTATCAAAATATTATCATATGGGCCATATATAGCATCTTACTTTAAATTATCGAAAAATGTAACCACAAGTATTATTAAAGGGCCAAAGGCACTAACACAACGTCAGATGTCTATTGTTGATTGGTGATTGGAATAAATTATTGAATGATCTGAAGAAATCGGACATATCAGCTACGTGAATCTGTACACGAATACACAGAAATACAAATTAAACCTGGTTTAATGTAATTTATGAATATCCTAGTAATACTTTGTTTTTTATTATGTTTCAATATCATGAATTTTAAAGTACTGTATTAATTGTATCTATGGTTGATATGAGCGGACGCTGACCATTTGAAGGAGGTGAAAAAGTCGTATGAATTTGTGGCTATTTTTAGCACCCTATATAAGAACGTGCAATAGCTGACCCTAGGTCACAAGCCAGCTGAAGATGATGGAGGAACAAGGTGTGTAACTTCTTTTTACATCATGATCTAATTTTGAAAAATATCTAAAAGTGAATTTTAGTACGTATTGTTTACGTGTAATATTTTCAAAATTTGATTTAATGACGAACGTGGTGGTTATTGGACATAGTTTTGTCAAACGCCTTGACCGCGCGCTCGGAGGTTCATGGACGAACCTCGGTTTTCATGATGACCCTACAAACATTGTAGTGTCGTGTGTAGGTAAAAACGGGGGTAGATTACCCGATGTTTATGCCCGTGAAGTGACTGATCGTTTACGAGAACAAATTGCGGATTTAGTTTTATTGCAAATTGGTGGCAATGATTTAGATTGTTCACGGATCGAGGACGCCAAAGATTCTATCGTGAACAATTTNTATTTGCTGGTTGCAAAGCCCCTATAACCACGGATAATAATTTGTGAACCGCTATGAGACGACCTGCGAACTGTTATAATTATTATTAATTATTATTATTATTATTTAAAGCCAGTGTTTCACGGCTATCTGGTACTTTGACCGACAAAATCATCCTCACATTAATTTTCTATATTCATTAACACATTTTATGCGGCTGAAACACGGGCCTTTCACGTACACGTGTTGCGGCCCGTGCGTTATATACGTAAACAAGCTTGACATTCACAGTTTACTGTAGTATTAACAGTTATTATACTATTTGTGTAGATCCATTCACACTCACTGCTGACACTGACAGTAGTGACCTTCAATCTCTATCTAGGTCAATAGCTATTGTCATAAACTGATTGAATGGCCAAAGTTAAAGACTTAGTTTGTATTTCTGCTCTCATTTACTGAATTCTTAAATAAATGTTTCCTCACTTAGTTTGTCGTTCTGCAAACATTTACTGAATTCTTAAAAAGATGTTTCCTTACTTTGTTTTATTCTTGATCACAGGATAATGAAAGGGATAAATATATCGGAAAAATTCACTTTTAAGCGTATATATATATATATGAAGCACTTATCTTAGTACATTGCATTTTTTTATACTAAAAGATATTCTGTATTTGCTGCGTACCAAACAAAAGATGATCAAATTGACAGACAGTGTACGACATTGTTACATATAGCTTTGTCCAACACAGTTAACGACAGCCAACCCGGACTCTAGTATACCTACAATTCAAAGGGCTACATATATGATTCCTTTTTGACAAAATGACCCCTGGCATGTCTATTCAATCCATATACATATATAAGTAACTGACCAGGGCAGGATTCGAACTCGAGACCCTCCGAACTCCAGACTGACGCTCTAACCATTTGAGCTACAAAGTCGCCGGCGATCGACCCATTCTATGTCCGCTTCATTCCTCCCTCCTTCAGCAACGTATACCACCTCCATGATACACTTGTTCGTATGCAAAATTTCTTTTGGCTCCAAATGTAAAAGGAGAGGAGGGACAATGTACGGCCAGTACGGGATTCAAACCTGGGACCTTCCGAACTCCTGACGGACGCTTTAACCAATTTATAAAACCCAAAAAACAAACTGATTCCTATCCCTTATACAGAGATTACAGTGTGGAAATATAGATGAACTGAAGGTATTGAAAATAGCGTCAGGTAATTCTAGTAAAATGGACTTCCATCATGATTTTACATATTCATAATGTGTTTATACAGCCTCCCTTAAGAAAAACATCTTCCATACATGTTTTCAGCCTGTTTTTGTTGTCATTATCTGTCCAGCCTGTAACATCTCATCTTTGCTAGTCAAGCGTTCATTTTGTATTCACATATTCATGTATTCAACCTTAGCGGATTTAGCCTTGTTCTCTTAGCTTTCAAATTATTGAACCTTGCACAGGGACTTGGCACGAATTACCATCCTATGGTCAACATATTTTTTTATATCATACATTATATAATACACATATATGTGAACTGAGGATTAGAAATGAATACCAATTACATTATAAATTGAAACTCTTAACACATTTACGAAAACTTGTAGTTTAAAAAACACATATGTATAACAACCACAATATACCTACTAACTGAGGGCGTTGTCATGTCCCTACCGCCCAGACATAAGTATAAATGTTACTACACCATCTAACAATTTGTCAAAGTTTCTAAACTAAAAGATATGGGTTATTTAGTGTGAAGTTATCACATAAATGATTGTGTTGATAATCTGACAATGACATTTACTTCAGATCTATCTCTGGAATTTGGCACTGCAGAGGGAACCTCCACTGGCTATACCGATCTGGAGGTTTTCTGGGTCTATTTTACCTTTTTGGTTCAACGATCTCCAGACCACCCTGCAGCAAAGTTGGTTCAGCACTATCGTTCACGCTATAAATACTGATTCCTCTGACAAGTATCCTGTCAGACCGGTTAAATCTACAAACCTGAACCTCGTTCGAACTCAGTTCCCGTCGTCTCAGAGACATGCTCCGACTGATCGGGTTCAACTACTTGTCTAGGACAGCTTTGGTGTCCTCTGCAGTTTCCTGGGACGAATTTGTCTAGCAGAGGAAAGCTATACATCTGAATCTGAGCCCGATTCTTAGGATGTGATAGCTAGAGAACTCTACCTAAGGGACAGATACAGACTTCATAGGGGTAACATTAAGGCTTGGCGAGTCAGGGACATATTCAATTGGGATGGAATTAATAGGAAGTAACATATTACGTAGCAGTGAACTGTTAGACCTTGCCCAATTCATACTTCATGTTGGGGATTCTTATCAACAAACGGGTTTCCCATTCTCACCTTTTAGTCAATTTATTGTTTGCCCCCGAGACCTACGTTTCTGATGAGAACTCCATCTTAGATTTCCAACTTAAAGTTTTGGACAGATCTGTCATACTGACCTTGTGTTCTGCTCGCTCTGTTTATAGCCTCGCTCTAAGGATACATATGAATGCTCCATTTTAGTTCGCAATTTGCCAGTTTCCCTTCAAATGCATCGCAGAAAACCAGGGTTCTGTTAATATGCCTCGTACACAGCGACTGACTGGACAACAAGTGCCATTGTATTATAACAGGAAGAGAAAAGGAAATATGTATCTGCACACAAACACACTTACCAGGGAACGATGATAGGGTAAGCGATGAATCACCGATGATTTGTAACGATACATGACCTGAGTCCAATCTCTCTGAAGGTTTGACCCGTAATGAGATAGGAAATGATATTGAAGGGATTGGCGGGTGTTTACCAAGCGCACACACTCGCGCGTGTACCCAATCAGCTCTCGTATACCGATGTGTGACGCAATGTGTAAGGGCGGGAACTTACTTGCTGGGATCAGTCAATCCTTAAATCATCGTTTACTCACCGTTATTGACGTCATACCATTAGTCTACGACTTCTATTGACGCATCTTCTACTGCTACTGGTAAAAGTAACTCTTGTATACCTAATATTCAAACAATATCAGGTCATGTTTTGTCATAATATGTTTATCTTTTTTTCAAATCGAACAATTTCCTCTGATGTGTTTTTGCGCTATTCTATCGTTGCAAATACTCTCAGTTTGTTATGATTTGTTTGTAATAATACAAGTAGGTTTTCGGTATGTATCGATATGTAACTCTGTGGGATATTTCTTCCACGCTCTCATTTTTTTAATATTAAGTATTGAACGTTCGCTCATGTGATAAATGCAATTGGCTCTGTCCCCAGCCCTTGACATGTCAAAGTCCTAAAAATGGTAGTTTTTAATCCCCTGCTTAAACATTTAGGATAATCGCAACAACTTGTTGACCCGTTGTCAGTATACTATGACAGGATGGAATACTATGCTTGGTGCCATTGGCATGATAAAACAGTGAGGTAGCACTGTAAAGTCGGCATCAGATCCGCACTATCGCAAGGAGACAAAGACACCAACATACCCTGCCTCCAGCACACATACACACATACAATACACACAGGGAGGCTCGACCCATAAAGACATTTGCTGTTAACAGTACGGTTAACCTAATAGAACCATACTAAACCATGCTGCGTTCATAGCACTATGAACGCAAGAGGTGCCACGCTGCAGATACTGTCATTTATTCATTCGTCAGTCATTCGTTTCACTTTATGATAATTGCTATTTAAACAATCGCTCAAATGACACGCATTGTTTGGGTGCTGTTTTGTCAACAACCTTTGATTCACGATACATTTATAAAAAAAAACATCAATATTTAGTGACCCAGGTATGATAAATGATCTATAGTAATATATTAGATTGAAAGTATTTTAGTGTATATGTTGAATGAATGTTTCTAATACATTGCCCGTGGATTAAAATAGAATGGAAAATAAAAGTTATGTACCTGGGTAGTATTTCACAATTGCAAACTTTGCGGTAATCCTACAGTCGTTATTTACACCCAAAAACAGGCCACAATAGATAATTATGCCATTGCTATTATTAGATGAATTTCATTTTGTTCATTTTATTCCGATTCACGCAATTCGTTCATTATGTATGTATAAAATTTAGTTATTGTCCGCAAAATAAAACTTTCACAAGTATAGCTAATTTGACCAATATGTAACAATTGCCTGTAGAATACGACAGAATGTACTGAATTAAGTCAATTATATCTAATGCTTGTCAGTAATACATTAATATGTCCTTATCATCAAATGTTATTTTATTACTAAGTACATATTTTTTAAACAATGCAAGATATCTTTCTACACTTCTAGGTGTGATGTTGTTTAATTGTACACTACTGATGAGCTGTAAAGCTTAAGTTAATACATTAACTTGAACTTGTTTGAAATAAGTTGTGTTATGATATTATCTTTTTTTTAATTGAGAAGGTTATAACATGAATATAATGCTATGTGTTATTATATCAATACCACATGCATTCGAGTGTCACCCAAGATACTGTCATTTTAATGCATGCATTTTTTATTTTATTGTACCGAAAGTCAATAATCTGTGAGGAGTTCTCGCATCAAATCACCACGAAAAACCTAGTGGTCCTCTGCAATAGAAATAAAGATACGTCAGACTTACTGCGTCATTTCCACATTTCCGAGTATGCATGTGTTTATCCAGACAGCCTGTTACAAGTTTAATTAATCAAAGAAGCGCTTGAAAATCTCACACATTTTTTGTATTAATTACCGGCGAGTAATACACAGTAGCGACATGGAATGCATGTGGGCCTACAGGTACGGTGAATCGCAATGAAAGAAATGGCCGCGCATCTTCTGTGCGCGGTCAATATTTTGCACTGTCACACCACACTGTCGCCCGTTGCTAGGGCGTTGGGAAGCACTCTTCCATTAACTCAATGTTAAACCGAATGTTTAAGTGTGAAATGAACTATTTGTCTCGACCAATCAGATTAAAGTATTTCACTTTAGGTATAATAATTATTATTTCAAAACTGTTCCGTATGCGAAACGGTCGACGACATCGGGAGTCTCCGCGAATTCGGGTACCTGAAAAAAATTGACGAATGCATTTTGTATGGTAAGCATATATTATTTTCAGTATACACCTTCTCTAGGCAAATATTTAGGAAGCTGCAATTTCGCAAATAATTAACATAATTCTTTGAAACTTTCAGCAAATGGTTGTGCAAGTGATTTTGTGAAAATCTAAGTTTTCCGACAACTTGGGTATTTTTTGGGGGAAAATAACCTAAAAATTACTTTTCGTCTATGTTCATATTTTTCGGGTGTTTTGGCATTGTTCGAAACTATAACAACAAAACAAACAAAAAACATTGCTATTTGACCCAACAAATATTATATTAATCTTTTTTAATCAAAATTGTATGGATAAATGTGAATATCTAAAAGTAAATAAAACAAGCGGTCATTGCCCTTTAATTCCACGCGAAGTCATCTCGTCACGCTGAATGCACTGTTGCGGGACTTCATGTATTGCTAGGCAGGACAAAACACACCGCTTCGCAAGGTGAGTACCTATGCGTTCCTACTTGTAAATTTGTTTACAAAACCTAAATCCAGAAAGGCGAATGTAAAGCAGTGGAAACAAATTATTCCTTCCGGCGGCGACCATCTTCTTGATCAATAGATCCATATTTATTTTCTCCGGGATCAAGAAATTAGAGGCCGACTTTTAGACTTTTGCTATTATTCATGGTATTGACTATTAACAAAAGACATTCTATGGCAAAACACATTGCCAGATTGCAGTATATGACTATTCAAACTAGTAAATGGGTTAAACAATTGTTGCGATTACCTTAAATTCCGAACGTTTAGCAGGGAATGATAATAACCATTTCAAGAGCTTTGGTAAGTAACAGCGCGAAAACATAGCTCATTGCCGTCTCCACCGGGGCAAACATTCAACAATAAGTCCTAAAGTGAGTTATTACCAAGCAAGACACTAGCTAACAAAAAGCTTTTCTGAAGGACGTTTGCTCATTGGTTGCATCTATTATGACGTTATAATTGAATAGCGTGAAAATTAATATGATATCTTCGAGTTGGACAATTGTTATGGCATTGTTCAGGGAGAAAAATGTTTGAATTGTTATCCAAAGTCCGTGATGCCCGATATAATTTCTAGTACATTATTATAATCCCACAATAATGAAAGAAAAGGTGTCAATCAGCCCATGCGTACTTAAATTATCAAACGATACGTATGGAGGCATTACTATTGTGGCATATGAGGGTGAACACTGAGGTAAAGAGTACCATCAGGTTAGCATATATTACTACCATCGGCAATAGTATGATACTCTTTTAAGTCAGTGACCTAATTAGGTAAAACAACAGTTGTAAGTCCATTTCTTAGTCCGATGACAAAGCATTTCCGATAGGGTAGGTCAGAGTGTGTGTGGGGGGTAAAATGTTTAAATTGATTCCTGTTATCCAAAGTCCGTGATGCCTGATATAATTTCTAGCACATTATTATAATCCCACAATAATGAAAGTAAAGGTGTCAATCAGCCCCATGCGTACTTAAATTATCAAACGATACGTATGGAGGCGTTACTATTGTGGCATATGAGGGTGAACACTGAGGTAAAGAGTACCATCAGGTTAGCATATATTACTACCATCGGCAATAGTATGATACTCTTTTAAGTCGGTGACCTAATTAGGTAAAACAACAGTTGTAAGTCCATTTCTTAGTCCNGAGAAACAAAGAATTAATCAAATCTTTCCGACCTACCTAGAAAATTTTGTATTGATTTGGCAATTATATTATTTTCATCTGAAGAAACACTAGCGTCACCATTACAGAAAAAGTTTACATCAATAACAACATCATACCATGCTAGATTTGTATACAATATTATATGTAAGTTCTGATATAGGGGACACAAAAGTAAAAAAAAAAAAATAAGAATCTTCACAGGGATGACCACATCGATACTCTGCTGAATCTATTAGGTTGGCTATAATAAGATCATAGTTGAGTGGGCTTGCTCGGTTTCTTAGACGACAGTGAAGAATGTTTAATTTCCTAGATCCATAATTAACAAATTTCTTACTTGGATTACTGTTCACCAACAAGGACTTTTAACATTTGACTTGAACGAATTTTATGAGGGTGAATTTCTGATATCGTTATTCAGGTTGTTCCAAAGATTCGTTGCAGAGGGAAAGAAAGAACTTTTTAATGAGTGTAAACGAAACTGTTGTTCTCTCAGCAGGTGAGCTCCTCGTAAATTATATGTGACTATATTTCCAACATAATATGGCAACAAGTCAATAAGAAAATTTGGTGCCTTATTGTTAACAATGGAATAAAATAGAGAAAATTTCTGAGCATCTCCTCTTTTTGCGAGGGGTAACCAGCCAGTTTCCCGATATAAAAAAAATCTTTTTTCGTGTAAATGGGCAATCCAGTGACAATTCTAGCAGCTTTTAGTTGAATTTTCTCCAGTGTTAGGGAGTAAGTTTCACCGCAGTTGCCCCAAACCTCACATGCATATTCAAGAAGTGGCCTAATATAGATTAAAAAATAACTTCTCTAAGTTGTTCCTTTTTAAGATGAGTTTGAGCTTACGAAGGGTTGCAATATATTTTGTTATTTTACTAACTATGTACTCAACATGAGAGTTCCATTTACAGTCGTTAGAAATAATAACACCTAAGTATTTATGTTGGTTAGTAATCTTGATGGGAGTACCATCAAAGTTAAACGATGGGACAAATGGAAGCTGCAGATTTGTGATGATAAGGGCCTCAGTTTTGATGGGTTTGAAAGACATCATTCACTCTTTGGACCAAACTTTAAGTTTCCTCAGATCAGATCTTGCTTCTAATTTTGTTAGGTTCAGGTCACGACAGGAGTAAGAAAGAGATGTATCGTCAGCAAAATGTCTGGACAAAGAGAAGAGTTCGCATGAAATTTCATTTATTTACCAAAAAAATAGAAAAATAAAGGCCCGAGAACTCAACCTTGAGGAACACCAGCGTTGGTGGAAGTGAATGAAGAAAGTGCATCTCAGAAAGATAACTACTGATCCAAAGAAGAAGTTGACCAGGGCCGTTTTCGTTTAAGCGGTTGAACCGGTCGGACCACAGTTGTTCGTTTATTAAATCAGGTCGGACATAGTAATCTGAGCCTTGACAAAGCCTTGCAAGGCCTGCATAAACATTTGCAGGTCCGCCAGGATTGATACCCAAAATTGTTACATTTAAAAATGGACAAACTGTTTGTTCCGCATAAACGAACAGACCCCTGAAATGCCATAATTCTCCAATTTGTGTAGAAGACCGTTATGCCACACACGATCAAATGCCTTCGAAAAATCACAGAAAATTAGAATAGTGTGCTCATATTTTTTCAAAAAAGAAATTATTGAATGATAGAGTTCGATGAGCTGATGTGTGGTAGAATGGTTAGGTAAGAATCCTGACTGATATTTATAAATAAGATCATTTTCAATTAAATAATTATACATGTGTTTATAAACCACACGCTCAAATAGCTTCCCCAAACAGCTTAGCAGTGAAATAAGTCTGTAGTTTGAAGAAATACTTGCATCATTAGCTTTAAATACAGGCATGACATGAGCAAGTTTACAGCAATCTGGATATAAACTGGATGATAATGAATAATTAAATATAATAGATAGTGGTATGGATATTTCATCACAAAGTAACTTGAGCATTTTGTGGCTGACACCATCAGGGCCTGTTGCTTTATTTGTATCAAGTATATTAATAATGTCTTCAAATTCACTAGTTAAGAAATTTATTTCCCAAAAAGGAGAATTAGTACGTCTCTCAAAAAAGGTAGATCTTTATCAATGTCATTTTCAAATAATGTATATACAGAGCTAAAATAGTTTGTTAAATAATTCACATTTACTGGCATTATCATATATAATTTTATTTGTAGTGGGATCCAGGAGTGGAGATATATCTGAGTGTGTATTGCCTTTCAGAATGTTACGTCAAAGTTTCCAGTATGCCTTGGCGCTGTTATTACTTCTGTCAATGACTGAATCAATGTTTTCATAAGATATTTCTTAAGCTCTCTTTATCATGTTATTTACTTTGTTTCTCGTGTGTTTAATATATTTTCTTTTGTTGGACTCGATATTGTTATTAAACATGATCTTTTTTAGCAATTTTGATTAATGTAAGTCAAATTTGGACTAGAGGCATTAAGGGTCATTTCCGGCCTCATTGGGTATTTATAAATAGTTGTTAGATTAGTGTTCTGAAATTAATGAAGTACGCAAACATGAAATTTCAAATTCATTTGACAACTGGTTAAGGAGTTATGGCATTACAAAGAGAGGCAAAAACCCGCATTTGCATAATACATTGGGTGAATATCGCCTGTTGTGCGCTATTTGGATGAAAATTTACCATTTTGAAGGAAATCAACTAAATACTCTTAATCTTTTGAAAGCCTCCGCATGCGACAGACAGATACATATTCGACATGCTTATACATTGTCATGCCAGTGTTCATTCACAGAAAGGAACTTTTGTTTGTCACATGCGGAGGCAATTAATTGTAATTAGTTTTCTGGGACAATGGCAATTATTTTATTTGTTATAAGTTATGAGTCCTTCATCATTTTTTGTCTGAAACATTCAATTTTCTTTCTTAAAGCATTGAAACAATATAATAAGAGCAAGAAAATCATGGCCTCTCTGATTACTTTTTTTCAAACCAATGTATCTCGCACACATTGACAATCGGGCAAAATGACATTAATCGGGGACGACTGTGCCTTATTTGTCTGAAATAAAGTTTCGTAAAACAATAACTCTTAAAACTTTTCGGGGATAAAGAAGATATAAACCATTCATCATAAGTAAAATGTCATATTATTAAGATTTCTAGTAAACTTATGTTGTAATTTGTGTACATTGAAGATTTCCGGACAACAAGATGCTATTAATGTAACACTGTGAAAATATTGATGTTTTATTAAAGGCTGTGATAAAATGTTTTTGCTATGAAATTAATTGTTGCGCTGCGTATATCGTGCTGTTCGCGTATACATGTGCTGTGTACGATCACTGCCGTCTACGTCCTGAGATGTTTTTGTATACGTGAATATGTTGTCACATGTCACTTGTCTTACCTTGTTACGTCCATATTAGGTAATTGTTCTAAATAGAAGTGTTACCTCGTTTTTGTTAGTGGTCAGTCCAGGTTTCTTTGTTACATGTTTTGGCGTGGTTTTTAGTATTCATTTATAGACAGAGCTAAAGGGTGGATGTAATTTATTTCCAGAAGTTTGTGTCTTGGAAGTCTTTCTCTAGATCTGGTATGTACACATATAGATGTGACAAAGTCTTCTTCTGTAATTGGTTTATGTTAAATTATTATATTAATGAGATTTTGGATAAAGTAGCATTTATAATATAGTGAAATTGTACTTTTTATAAAATAATCAGAATCTGGATCTCACTATATGTGTATTCAATCAATACATAGATAGCTCTTTTTAACATAATGTATATATGTTTTTATCAACATGATGTGAACTGTGATTTACGTTTCTCTTTTACAGAAATATAATGTAATAGAGTTTTCGATAGAGAAAGGATACAGATACAGATCTTCATTCTATGTAAGCCGCCAATTCATAGTTGGGTAGGTATTTTAATATTGTATATAATAATGTAAACAAGTGCTAATTGATAAGGATAATTGTATTCAATATAATTATGCATAAGTAATTTGTGTGAGTAATTTCAACTATTGATTATGATGAAGTCAGTCATTGTAAAGTTAAAGTATTATTACTGTTTTGAATAACCTATTGTGTGTGTAGTATCAAATATGTATGCACTGAATGTACATGTTAGGAATTATATATGTAAGCGCTGTGTTTCACGATGTAATCAATTGTATTGTCTTTGTAGTTTTTTTTTATTATGTTCCACATATTGTGGAAATAAACATGTGAACAAAAAATCTACGTCGACCTTGACTTTCATTCAACTTTACATTAGTAACAACATTGTATGACAAGTAATCAACTGAGTATCAGCTTGATTATTTGCATTTTTTTGTTCATTGATGAATAATCAATCCAATAACACTTAATTTTCATGCCATGTGCATGTATTCTTTTGCTTCTTGGTAGTGTTTTCATGATGAATAACAATAAAATGTAATATATATAAATTAAGTAAAACCAGTTTTGTAAACTTTATTACTATAACTATTACAAAAGGTCAATGTCTACAATATGTAAATGATATGTTCACCACTGCTGCTGCTGCTGTAGCAAGAGAACTTATATAGGTAATGTCTGATGTCCAATTCTGTTGACTTTCTTCTCTGTAAATAAAATATTTGAAATTGAAATTGAACACGGGGAAAACATATACCTTCCCATGAAACCAATTATGAGATCATATCATCCAACCCTGACGTCCGAATAGGGAATCCAACCCCGACTTCATGTGAGGGCATCCGACCCTAATGTCACACGAGGGAATCCTACCTTGACGACACACGAGGGAATCCGACCCTGACGTCACACGAGGGACTCCGACCCTGACGTCACACGAGGGAATCCAACCCCAACTTCATACAAGGGGAATCCAACCCTGACGTCACACGAGGGAATCCGACCTTGACGTCACACGAGGAAATGGAACCTCGACGTCACACGAGGGAATCCGACCCTGACGTCACGAGGGAATCCAACCCCGAGGTCACACGAAGGAATCAAAACCCGACGTCACAGGAGGGAATCCAACCCTGGCGTCACACGAGGGAATCCAATCCCAAAATCACACGAGGGAATCCGACCCTGACGTCACACGAGGGAATCCGACCCTGACGTCACACGAGGGAATCCAACCTCGACGTCACACGAGGGAATCCGACCTTGATGTCACACGAGGGAATCCAACCCAGACTTTATACGAGGGCATCCAACCCTGACTTCACACGAGGTAATGCGATCCTGACGTCACACGAGGTAATGCGATCCTGACGTCACACGAGGAAATCCAACCCCGAAGTCACACGAGGGAGTACCTACGTTATTAAACTACATCCATGTCCATTATCCAATCACAAATCAGTCTCAACACAGCTACAAACATTAACAGACGGAGAGTGTCTATTTCAGCAACCGTTCGTAAAAATCTAGCAGTTTGGAGTCTCTTTCCATGTTGCCATGGTTACCCCTTGAAATTGTTAGAATTATTGTGTATTTGCTGGTAAACTGTTGGAATAATCTTCTTTTAAATCTCATAGCTTTACTAATTGAAGAGCTCAATTTCCGGACATTTACCAACGATGTGGCTGACCATCTTCCCATGTAATTAAGCCAATCATATTTTGCGAAAATCACGAAATAGGCGATGTTAAATGAATTTATTTTCTTTCATTCCAACTGGAAAAGCTAACTAACTTGGAGATGTGTATGGAAAAAAATACAGAAAAATCACAATTTTGTCACAATATGGACAAAGCGGACATTACGTCACTAAACTTTGTATAGTCAAATATCCGTCGGACGGCCTATGGATTGAAAATATGTAAGGAACATGAAAAACATACTATCGAAACTGAACCGAAACTAAGTAATTAGGCCCGTATTTCAAAGTGCTTAGTTGTACTAACGAAATTATTATTTCTATTATCATTTTGCTATTACAAGATGACAATGGCCTTAATTTGTTCCACTAACGACATCTAATGGCGTAAATAATTCAAAGGGCACTAATCGGCTACCATTCCCAAGGCAACATTACGGATTCCTCTGCCGATGAAAATCGCCTTTTGTTCTTAGTTTGCCGTAGTTTTATTGAATTTGAGTTCGAATTCCTGTGTTGTTGACAGTTGTTTCATTTTCCTTTAAATCTATTTTTATCAGACAAAATACATAATTCAACGAAATGTAATCTCATGGATGACATAAAAAGAAAAAGAAAAGTCTTTATTATGTGTAGTTTATAAAATAGACCTATTATTACTGGTGGTATGGTGATGATGAAAGTAAAAGTATAAGCTGCCTAGCTACCTAGCGCTAATATGTCAAAAACCTTAGTCATGATTACTACCACTATCCAAAGCTTTCCATTAAATATGTTTTTGTTATTTTTACACTCAGAAAGACCTTTACCGCCAGTGATCAAGATTCCAGCTTCGTAACACTGAAGCAGGCAGCAGCATTTGGAAATAGATAATCATCTTTTCATTTTTCTAGTTGTTCTCCATAAAGAAAAAATAATGTCACAAATATAGTTTCATTTTTTTTTAATTGTTTCGTCGAAAAGAAATACCGTCTCAAAGTTCCATCGCGTCTATGCGTGTAAGCACAATGACCACATATAAAATCATATTGAAACACGACGCAGTAAAGATCCCTTGTGAAGATAATGTCAGAGACGTCAATTAATCTGTTATTGAAATTAGAATATGCAACGTTCGGTTCTGATTTCCGACTGAACAGGATATAAGCCAATTAGTGAGGGTATTATGAGATTAGGTTAAAAGAGGATTCTCAGCAACACTATTGACATTAAGGTTTACCTTCTGCGTGGAAAGTTGAACCAGAACCTTTCAAAATAAGACAATTTGTACATGTGTTAATAAGAATTTGCGAATTAACATTTAAGTACACATAACATGTATCATTTATTTCATAAAGCCTATGTAAGACTTACTATATGTAACTGATATTGAGCAGTTATGATTTTCCTAAGCGTAGAATGTATTGAGGCCAAGGTAAGAATTGCAGTGGAAATTCCAAGAAGAAAAAAGAGAACAGATAAAGGGCTATAACTCGGTATACTGTGTGGCACGAGATCCATTTTAGTAGCAATACTCCGCTTTCAAAAGAGGTTCTTACAGAAAGAAATGGCTATTGGAGGAGAAAATGTGAAATAAGCTATTGTTTGAAACGTAAAATTTATTTAGGCCAGATGAAATTTACACGAGGAAAACAGATTGCAGATAAAATGCAATTACACTGTATATATAAGGGCACGAGACCAACTTTGTAGCAATACTCCGCTTTCAAATGAAGTACTTAAGAGAATTTTTTGCGGTAAATGTAGGCGACAAAGTATGCGAAATATGTTATTTGTTTCAACGTAGAATGTAATGATGTCAAGCTGAAAATAGAATGTGGAACGTAAGTACAGATACAAGGGCCGTAACTCTATACATAGTGTGACACGGGACCCGTTTTAGTAGCAACACTCCGCATTAAACAGAAACTGGCAGAGATAATTTGACACTTGTAGGTGAGAAGGTATGTGTAATAATTCCCAAACAAAATGACGCTCATACAAATGAAATGTTTGTAATCCTATATTTTCTCCTGTAGAATCGATAAACATCTAATCATCATGCTCTCTGGCATCCACAATGTCTACGATTCAACATTACTAAGTGTAGGCCATGATGACGTCACAACCGTTTTGTTTCGACAGTTAAACGAGGCTTAAAATTCTCAGTTACGTTCTCTTTGACCAATATAATTTCTTGTTGCGTCACGAAAATAGGAAAAATCATGGAACGAATAAAACACTTGTAATGCATTGTACTTGAAATTAAAAAGAACAAAAAAACTAAACAACCAATTAAAGTGTTATTGACAAAGGCTAATGTGAGCGCGCAAAATGAAGTCGAATATATATGCATGTATATACATATTTCTTTGAAAATTTCCTAGAATTTTCACCTCTTTAGAAATTCATCAGAAGATATATATATATATTTATACATATGGGGCAAAGAAGTATTTCCAACAGTGTGGACAAGTTAAGGTTGTCAAATTTCGGAGCGATCCACTCCTTTATCAAGACACAGAAGATAGAACTGATATACTATAATTGAAAATATGGCTATTATATAAAACCACTAGTCCCCTCGGGTAAAGACAGCCGAAGGCAGCAATTAAGCTGAGAGTATCGCGGACAAGGAACGCTGATAGTCTAAATATCAAAACGTTCGCTGGCTCTGCTCTATAGCGAAAGTGCACAAAACGACTCGCCCAATGAAACACAACGACGACCCGCCAAATGATAACCAAAATCGGATAAGAATCCCTTTAGAAAACTTTTTAACTCCTTAATATATGTAGAGGACCTATTCTTGCGCAAAATGCACTATCACATAAAGTGAGTCAACGAGAGATAAACACCAGAAAGAAGGGACAAGATATCAAAAACGTGGAGCATATGCACGTGGGAATCTGGCCCGGTAAATGTGAAAAATCTCACATCCTTTCTATCGCAAAAGTACTCTCTACCTTAAATGTTACATGAATTAAGAACATAATAAAATATTAGTCAAACAGTACTGTTTAAACTGAGTCTTAGAAATCTGATAAATTCAGCTTCCTTGGCCTCACGTTTGATTACGTCTGCGTTGTTCATTTGATAAATAGGAAATATGTTAAAGTCATCAGCACAAACGTGTATATGTTTACTAACTGGTAAAAACTTAAGCTGTCTGTTCGTATTTGCTGCCTTTACATGTACAGTCATTCTTGTTTGTAGCTCATCACCGTTTGACCGATATAAAATTCAGAACAATTGTTACAAATCAATGCATATATGGTATTAAGGGATACTTCTCTCTGATTAATGTTTTATGGTGAAGACAGATTATTGATTTTCTATCGGGAACAGTAAGACGTCCACAAATTTTCCATTGTCTGCAAACCGAGGTGGATAAAAACAATATATTGTTATGTACGTGATAATGTTCTTCTATGTGCGACGTAGAATCACTCTTTGTTTGACAGCCTTGCGATATGACATTATATAACACAACCTGTCACACACGGTCCCACCTGTCGACGCGAAATCTCCTTAATATCACACTTAGTAATATCACACTTAGTAATACCACACTTAGTAATATCCCACTTAGTAATACCACACTTAGTAATACCACACTTAGTAATATCACACTTAGTTAGATCACACTTAGTGATACGACACTTAGTAATATCACACTTAGTAATACCATATTTAGTAATACCACACTTGGTAATACCACACCTAGTAATATCACACTTAGTAATATCACACTTAGTTAGATCACACTTAGTCATACGACACTTAGTAATATCACACTTAGTTAGATCACACTTAGTCATACGACACTTAGTAATATCACACTTAGTAATATCACATATCCCAAACAGATCATGATGGCAACCATGAATAAATAAACGATTTATGTTTCATATCAAGTAGAAAACAAAAAGTATCAGTAAATGGCAAAGTATCGAATTGGATGGATGTTACAAGTGTAATCCCTCAGGGCAGTGCCCTTCGCCCGTCATTATTTGTAATATATATTAATGACTTACCAGAAACAATAAAAGCATCAACATTCTTATTTGCGGATGACACAAAAAGGTATAACCACAGCGAAAATATGAACCTGCAAGAAGACCTGGACCAGATCCAAATATTGTCGGATACTTGGATGTTGAAATTTCACCCGGAAAAATGCAAAGTACTTTCATTAGGAAAAAATATTAATACCGCGTCCCTTTATTTACGCAAATACACCAATGAAGGGAGGATAACAGTCATTTTGGAAAACGAGAACAAACGAACAAGAGTTCATAGTCTTCAACTTGAAAAAGGAATGTCTACATTGAATTTAAGAAAGTATTCCTTTAAAGAAAGAGTGGTCAACCATTGGAATTCCCTGCCTAATCACGTCGTCACATCACCAACGATACAGATGTTTGAAGCTCGGCTGGATAGGCATTGTGGAAAACCAGGATGTTTTTGTAATCATGAACTTGACAATAATGAACTTATTCACTGTCGGGCCGAAAACCTAGAGGCTGACCATACATATGATCTGGAGATATAGGCTTTTGCCTGAGTCCAGTATTATAAAATTATTATAAAACTTGCCCATTGTATTCATAAATCTGCATCTTTGGAATTCTGTGTTGTTAGTTTGATTATCTGCAGCCAACATCATATATCACCCAAGTCATGATGTTCCGATACCAGAGCGGATATCGTCTCCATGGATATGAATACAGTTCGTAAGAAAATCTTCGAACACACCAAAGATACTGTAAATCAAGAACTTACCATTCATACCATTTTATCATACGGAGATATTAATTTTTGCAGACATTCATACGTTTTACAAGGTTAATATAAACCTTAGAACGATCTCAAATAGTGAGTATGACGATAGCGGTTTTATTTAAGAACTGTCTGCTCCATACATTAAGTGTTTTAGCTATATTCTCATAGTAAATTATAATTGATCGAGAAACGAAACAATCATAATTTATGAGACGTAATCAATCACAATATCATAAATATAATATAGGCTAGACGTACCTGGGTATTGGTATTTTCTGAAGAATGTGTAGATTTTTTTTCAGAATATAAATGTACATAGTGCTTTTTGTCTTTTATTTTTATATGTATTCAATGTTTTGTGTCGGTATGTAATCGCTAAACTTAATAGGGGAATACTTACAATTAAGGGAAGAGATGAAATGGAAAAAAATGTTTCTCACTGATTTTATGATATATCATACTGTCTTATTAAAAATTATTATAAATGTGTGCCTCATCGATAAGACTTACAACTGGTTCAGATTATGTCTGATTGTATAAAAAGCATGTCTACAAACCGTCAGTGCTTGGAGTCAAAGAAATAAAGAATTTATGTACTTGAACATTTTAGGGATTTTGATTTTTTTTTTGTCTCCAAGACACTTATTTTACACCACAAATAGAGAATCATATTCAGTCACAGTTGGGTTTAAAGTGTATTTTTAATCATTATCTGTCAAATGGTAGAGGTGTGAGTATTATGTTCAGTACTGATTTCGAATTGTATATACATGAAGTTGAACAAGATAGAGGAGGCAATTTTATAGCTGATGATATTACATTTGAGAAAAGAAGATTAACGCTTGTAACTTTATACGGCCCTAACACTGATGATGCAATGTTTTACGAATACTTAAAAAAGACTCTAGATGAACTTGAAAACTCAGAAATCATTATATGTTGAGATTACAATATTGTACTGTACCCAGAAAAAGATACCTATAATTATAGAAATGTAAACAATCCTAAGGCTAGACAAAATACTTTATATAATTGAAGAATATAATTTATCTGACTGTTTTAGGATACTACATCCAAGCAGATACTCATAGAGGGAAAAACCAATTAAGCAAGCTAGGCTAGATTTCTTCCTTACAACTGACAATCTTGTAAACTTAGTAGATAAAGCAGATATTAAACCAGGATATAGAACAGAACATTCTATCATTACATTAGAAATAAAAACGAACAATGTAACACTATAGACTTTATGATAATGAATATGTGAAGAAGGTAAAAGATACAATTGAACGTATAAAGAAACAATATACAGATAGTACATATGACGGCAATACAGAAGACATTGACAATAAAGATATCAGATTTTCAATTGATGACCAACTTTACTTAGAAACTCTACTGACGGAAATTAGAAGCACAAGTATTTCTCATGCAGTACATAAGTTAAAAACTACCAAAAAACAAGAAAAGGAATTAATGGAAAGTATAAATAAGATAGAATCTTAGGACAATTTAGCAAATAAGTTTGATATTTTACACCAAAATATAAGAGAATTAGAAACCATCAGACAAACAAAATTAGGTCTAAAGTTAACTGGGTAGAATAGGGAGAAAAGTCTACAAAATACTTCTGGAGTCTAGAAATTTTGAAAATGACAAAATCTCAAAACAATATATAAACTAAAAAAAAAGTTAATCGAGAGATATTTACTGAACAAAATGAAATCCTGAAAGAAATAGAAGCATTTTACACGAAACTTTACAGTGAACAGTCTGAGGGTATAGAAGATGTTGATCTAGACAACTTACTTAATGAGTTCGATTTTAAAAGATTAACAGAGCATCGAAATGAAGCTATAGAAGAAGAACTTGGAAAAGCTCTAAAAAATATGATTTCATTTTTTATTTTTTTTGCCAGATCTTTAATATTTTGATATTGGAATATAAACCAGGGGCATACTAAAGGATCTTTTTTTCCACAAATCAAAGGCTAGGTATTATTACATGTGTTCCAAAAGTAGAAAAACCAAGACAATTTAAAATAAAAGAAAAACTGAAGGCCTATTACATTATTAAATTCAATTTCCAAATTAGCCTGCATAGCTAACAGAATGAAAATAATTTTATAGTTTTAGATACCCAAACAGGGTTTTTAAGAGGTGTTTTGGAGAGAATACTAGATAAATATATGACATAATGAATTATACAGAAAAAAAAATGACAACACCTGATTATTGATTTTAATAGATTTTGAAAATGCCTTCGACTCAGTATCATGGAAGTTTCTAGACAAAGTTTTTTTTTTTAATTTTGGACCGCGTATCAGACATTGGATCAATACACTATATAAGGATACTTCATCAGCTATATACAAATGGTAGGTTATCAGAATGTTTCACTATATAACCTGTCTCACCATATACTTGTGGCAGAAATATTGGCAATTATGTTTAAAAACAATACAACAATTAAGGGTATCCAAGTAGGGAGTGAAGAACACAAGCTCTCACAGTTTGCAAGACGACACATCTCTTATTTTAAACGGTTGTAGGAAACCTTTCAATGAGACACTCAAAATGTTAGAACTATTTGCACACATATCAGGTCCTAAGGTAAATAGTGACAAAACACAATTGATTTGGATAGAAAGTTAAAAATTCCAGTCAAGACGTCTATCACCAAAGATGGAAATTAAAATGGGGGATCACAAAATGTAACCTTCTCGGAATAGATTTCTCTGTCAATTTAGATGAAATAACTAACATTAACTTTAATAAAGCTATACAAAATTTAGATAAATCATTACTACAGTGGTCAAAAAGAATACAAACACCAATAGGACTAGAATAAATATTTTAAAAACATTGATACTTTCAAAAATGATTCATCTCTTTATGACTATACCGAATCCAGACAGACATTTTATGAAAACATTGAATACTACTTGTTTTTAAATTTATATTGCAAGGACCTAATGATAAAGTGAACGGAACACTCTAATTGAATATTACAACAACGGAGGTTTAAAAATGATAGATATAGGGAAATTTATCGATAACTTAAAATCAACTTGGGTAAGAAGACTATTGGCATCTAGTGATAGGGAATGGAAAATATTTTTGAACATGAAATTATGTCCCATAGAGCGTCTTTCAAAATCTGGTGAAGGATTCTTTGAAAACTGAAATATAACAAATTTATTTTGGGAAAAAAGTCCTTAATACATGGATAAAAGTGTCAAAACTAAATAAAATAAGAACCAAAACTGACCTTCTTACCTCCCCTTTATGGAACAACCTCAACTTTCAGACAGGGAATCAAAACATTCATTTTGAAGACTGGTATTAAAGGGTATAAATACAGTAGTAGACATAATAAAAGGAAATGAAACATTTCTAAATTTTGAAGAATTCAAAGACAAGTTTTCTGTAACATCGAATAATTTCTTAAGCTACAAGAGACTGTGCATCCATTTAATTTGTGGTTAAAAAATGTAATAAATATCTGAATAACAATACTTTTGCTAGACCTAATTTACCTTTCCACACTCAAATTTTATTTAAAATTAAAAAAAGGCGGTGGAGATTTTTATTATGCGCTTATAGAGCAAAACCACAAAAACATAGTCAATACATCAGAAATCCTATCTTCCAATATTTGAACTGGAATACAATTTATTTATTACCCTTTAAGACTGTCAAAGATACAAAACTACAATGATTCCAGTATAATATTCGAAATCAAATTCTACTGGTAAAGGAATATTTGAAAAAGATTGGCAAAACAAATAATGACAAGTGTAACATATGCAAAAATAATGTAGAAGATTTAGAACATATGTTTTGGGAATGTAATGAAGATCAGGTCATTTGGACCAACTAAGAAGAATGGATAACACAAAACAAAATAAAACTGTAGTATTTGTTTTGAAAATGATAATGTTTGGACATACAACTAACATCATCATATCACAATCACTCAACTTCCTTATTTTACTTACAAAATACTTTATTTTTTATGCATCAAAAAGACAAGAAAGAATTAACTTTAACTTGTTGAAATAATTTATTGCACAAAGATATACTTTCGAAAAAATTGTTCACACAAATACATGTAATCAAATTAATATTTTTTTTCAAATAAATATACATATAAATGTATTCAAATAAAAAAACGACGACATTTTAACATCCGTATAGTTATTGTGTGTCATGCTTCAAAATGATTTGCATCAATTTTTTTATCACCGCTTTGTGATTCTTAACTCTTGGAAAAGATGTTTAAGAAGAAGAGAAAAATATTTATATTTAAAATCAAGATAATTGTTAGGTTTCAGAATCCAGTTAAAAAAGGTAGGTCTGTATTTTTAGCATTAATCGGTAATCGGAAAGTTTGTTATACAGAAGCATGATAAGCTATAGGATTTTTTAGTAAATTGAAAAATTGGGCGTGTGTAAGTTATGTTTCCTTGTCGTATTAGCAAGCTTAGTTCTTTCTCCCATCAATCAAATAATAATCAAGTGTTTATACATGCAGGTTCATATATTAATAAATTCCTTCTTTTTACTTCATACAGTGTACATGTATATGCAATGTATTTTCTCAATACCTAAACGAAAGGTTAAAGTTTAAAGATACAAATCCCCTCGTATTTACACATTGTGAAATATGTAAGAGCAAATGAAGTCGCTAGAGCGATGGCAAAGATTTTTCTAAAAACAAGTAACAGTGACCTTGACCTTCAACGTAGAAACCCAAAAGGAGCAGTTGTTCAATGCCATACCAAACACTTGTATGAAGTGTCATGAAACTCCATTGAACATGAACTAATTACTCCATAGTGGGGTCAAACCACTTTAACTGCCCGTATCAGGAGTAGCTTGTTTTTGAAGGATTAAAGATTTAATACCATTTTGGTCTCAACTTTTCTGTCCCATGGGAGAGTGGGCAAATGCTTCGTTTATATGCTTGATTTCTGTTTGTTTCATATAATGCTTCAGACCAAATGGATAAAATCTAGTAAGCAAATCAGAAGAAATTGGCTTTTAAGGAAATATTGAATGACTGACGACAGCCGGACAACGAACGTCATGAAAATGCATTATCTGGTGTTGCCCTTCAGCTAGGTAAGCTGATAATCAAAATATATTTGTTTTTGCTGGTCAATAATCATCCTGTTTATCAATGGAATATTCACGTCAGTAAATTTTACTTATGTGTAGGGCCATGCATAATGCCGGTAAAAGGTGTCCATACCTTAATTAGTTCTCTTCCCGAGTCAATACCAGCATCAAAGAAAACACTTAGAGAAATGGATGGAAAAACAATTGCAAATGAAAGGGGACAATACTTGTATGAATTAACGTACATTCAGAGCTAGAGAGCAACTGATGAAGATATGAACGAAGCGCTGAGTCCAGGACAACAGGTGCAAAATTGAAACATTGACAACTTAAACGTTAAATATTAGAAGAAAAACAAATCGAAAAGAAAAAAAAAATGCATAGTAATTCTTAGGCCGTCTTCAACCATGGGTTTACTCATAAGAATCGTAATGAAAGTATATAGAATGCAGGTGAACTAGTTTGAATAAAATAAAATGGAGTACTTACCTGGCTGGACAGATTTATAATGTGAGATATCTTAGTTTAGTCTTTGCCTAGGCGGAGAATTATCCTACCGAAAGTGTTAGAACGCTATACTGGTATGTCTTGTTTCCAAGTTTCTAGAAGGTTCCATAATTTCATGAAATTTCTCAGGTTTTCCGTTGGGTAGGCTTATTTGGACAAAGAAAAAATCTACAACTCCCTTAATTTCAGGAGCGCTCGTAAAACTTGGTCTTGATAACATTAAGATTTGTGATCACTCTGCTCAAGAAAAACAGGAAGTTGGAGTAGTATTACTCAGCGCTACCTTGTTTTAATCAATGAAACAATTTGCAAAACAACCACAAGGTTCTCACTTTTTTATTTAGGCTACAAAAACTTAGGGGAAAATAACACTCACAAAAGCCCTGTTGCTTTGGCTTAGTAATAACAGAGTCAGCTCCCTTTTGGTTTTATATCAAGGCTTATTTGGGATTTAACTTCTTCGCAACAGCTAGAATCAAATGAAGACGGATACTTAGGAAGCGCCGTCGAAGAAGAGGATACATGTATAAGGACACAGCAGGTACACTCATTTTGGTTTCTTTAAAATCCTGAAGAAAATATTTGCTTTAGCAAAATATATAATTACGTATATATATGTACCTATTTACATTATGCAAAACATGTATGTGTGGGAAAATTAAAAAAAACTGTGAAAAACAAAATCAAAACGGTTTGTCCCATGAATATAATATTTAGGTTTTATATATTTTTCGCTACTCTCGGTCATGTTTTAAGCAACATTAATAATATAAAGTAAAAACAGAAGCTGATATAACGTCATTAAACTATTCACAGAAAACAAACTGGAATGTAAGACGTATGAAATACTGAAATGAATTATATTCATACTAGGATGAAAGACAATGTATGATGCATATGAGAATAAAATATGTATGACAAAATATTATAATAGAAGATAATTAGGTACACATAAAGATATGAAAGACAAAGGGTGGAATGCTGTGTAAACAATGTATATCATACAAGACCTTCTATGAGAGAACAAGTTCTGTAATGAAAACAATCTAGGGCTGTTTAATCCTGGCAGCTCGCATTACTCATAACATAAATAATATATATCAAGTATCAGAGAATAAGACAATTTATTCTGAAACAAAACCGTATTGCTAAAATAAGGATTTACAGAAAACGTTACATTTGATTAACAAATCCCTGACAATGCGCATAAAAAAATATAAAAGCATCCCATGTTTTAATGAGAAATACAACGCGATAACAAAAAACAAGTTCCTACCAATATTCCTGTACATCGAAAAAACCCGGTCCGCTCTTTCGATTCAATCAATATCTTTCATGAAAGTTACCGTATGCCAAGCTGCATGTCTGCAAAATTAACAAAAAAGATGAGAGGGCGTTATTGACAAAAAGAGCAACAGAAATTACCTGAATCCACTTTTAAAAATATAAAGAAACTAACAGCATGATTCGGGTTTCTCTATGTATGACAGGGTAGAGATCAACATCTAAAGATCAGAGACATGTTTTCTGTCGCTGTACACGAGTTTCGACCATCGTAACAAGACAATATGGGGTATAATGTGTAAGGTTAGGTCAAACATGGATTGATAGGTAATATATACAGAAAGTTCCACTCAAAATCATCGATATACCTCTAAAACGTCATCTAACTAAAACATAAAGAAAATTGTTCAGATTGAAGAAGATCTTATGCTTTCCCCTAGGCGTAAGGAACCAGACAAAATTTCTGTATGATTGACGCTTGGGTCGACATTGAAAGATTGAAAAACAAATTGTCGTTCGTTATCAAAAAAACGTTTCAATGTATCAATCACCCTAAACGATGGTGACATTTCTTAATGCGTCCATACCTTGTTTATATATTTTCTTTTCGACATAAATGAGTATCCTTCACAGCATAAAAGGAGATACAGACAAGAGCACGGATTCACTTTTACGGAACCGACGGTTGACATGTCGAACTGAACAATGAAGCACAGGAGAAATTAAATACCTATTTGCGGTTTCTTTTGAACTCCTCGAAGAGGAAGAGGACGGAAGTATAATTCGTTCACATAACATAGAGGAAGCATCAGACAACGCGTCACAGATGGGCCAGGTAAACATGCCGCCATGTCCAGGGAGAGAGCTCTCGGAACAACCGTCTGCTCGGAGGAGATAATATGAACAGAAGACTAACCAAGTAAGAACGTGTCGTTCGTTATCAACGAAGGCAAACGATGGCAATTAGGAAAGAAATAAAACACAAGATGACATCGGTAAAACAGAAAATCCATGTTAAAAGCTGTAATAAACCCCCAGTGGTAATTTAAGAAAACCATAAATATGCAATATGTAAAAGAGAAAATATCATACTTTCTCCAAGACATGAAAAACCAGACAAAATATCTTTTCAGTTGGCACTTGGATCGACGTTAAAATGCATAATGTTACCTACAAAACTGCTGTTAAACCGCGGAGAATGTCATTAAGTTGACTTTGTGCCATTACTCACGACAGTGCAAATAGGTCGGTATGCTACGTTTTCATGTATCTTACATAGAGGATCTTACATGAGTGTCCATATCATATTGAATTTATTAAAGGAGTTCAATAATTTGATAAGACACAAATCGTTAGGCGAGTGTCATATCAAATTATTGAACGAGTTTATTAAATTCAATGTGACATAGACACGAGTGTAAGATTCTATTTATCAAATAACAATCATAATTTGAAAAAAAAATCAAACACAACTATGCGTTATCAGCTGACTCTATATAGTCAAAACCAATGTACTCCAATCAAAGTATTGCCGTTCCGCGCAATGCAAAGTAGTTCATATTTGTTTATTTAAATTATGAACAGTTTTAAATGCAATGAAAATAACAACGATAAAATAAACATTTCCAATTCATTAAATAGCTAAGACATTAAAATGTATCTGTAAAAATGCACTCTATTAAGTTCACAATTTTGTGACGTCACGCCTCATTTGACGTTTTGAGCAGTCACAACAGGCCGACTGAGAGTCGCTGTTATGTTCAATGATAGGTTTTGCGGATACGTTTTCGTGGTGGTTTTGATTGACCACATCGGTAAATATTAATTTGAATGTTCCCTCCACTAATCGGAACACTGAAAATTGATTCAAAACCGCCACTTATCTCTGACATCGAAGATGGAAACTTGACGATTTTGTGAAACACATGCAAATAGGCCTACTTGACGGCGTTGACATGTTGGCAGGTGAGAGAACGGATTTTCCGGAGCTCAGGATTCGTGAAATCTGCTTGTTTTAATTCGATCTCGTTCAAGTCCAACTTTTAAATTAATTCCAGAAACTTCTACACTATAAAATGTTGCAAAACCTCTTGGAACAATATCGTTTGCAGTACCTGTTCCTTTGTTGTCAATTGTAACCGTGTCGCCAATGTTTATCTGGTCAGCCATTTTTTACTACGGTGTAGTAAATAAAAGTAGTACCTGTAGTGGTGTAGGAATATGTTCCCACGGTTTTGACCAATCACACCACCTTTATGTTTTATTACACGTGTGTAATACCATATTTATGACATGGCCGTATGAAATAGTAAAATGGGTCGGTTATGTGATAAAGTAATTTTGTATCCATAGCGTTACAGTAACTTTTGTTTCGTTTAAGAATTCTAGCAAGACGTTGGGTATTTAAATATTTCAAGAACAACGAATAAATGAGATGACGCCTTCCATAGAAGAATATCGGGTACAGAAACAAAACGGTCACATTTACTGTCAAATATAAACTCTTCAATGGCAAAATACACATTTGCAAAACGTAAATTTCGTTTCGCATGTTTTAATTAATATATATATATACTTACTGACTATGCGTTTGCACTAGCAGAGTGTGATATATTTAATTGCATTGATCGCATTAAGGCTGATGTCTCCATATAATTAGGTCACCACCAGTGTCTTTTCTCTAATTGTGGTCTTTGAATATGAGTTATCAGTGGGTTGATATATAGGGTGACTCTACCATCTTTAATGGGGTTTGTTGGATCTTCATGTGTGTGTGTTGGGGGGGGGGGGGGGNGGAGTAACTGGAGAAACCCGTGTGGTTAGATAGGTGACCCAATACCTCTCCACAACTAGTAAAAGTAAAATGGAGTTCCATACGCCTAGGTATATATACAGTTTTTTGATAACATGTCATTTCGAAGCGTTCAGTTGGGTCACAAAAAAAGATTGACAGGTTTAAATACCGTTTAACGTTCTTTAATAACTCGAGCACGAGTGCATAATTTATCCAAATTATGTATCTGAATTCAAACGTTCAATTTCCATCTCTTTTACCAATATGACATATGAGGGATTGATATTTTTGGTAACTTTACCATCTTTTAAGCGGCTTGTTGATCTAAAATCAGGGGCCGCGATGGCCAGGTGATTAAGACGTTTGACAATCTGCTAGTGTACCAATAGCCCTCCACCACTGCGTCGGGGGTACTGGCCACATGTCGGTGATTTTTTCCGTGTATCCCAGTTTTCCCCCACCACCAAAACGTGGTACGTTCATAAATGACTATAGCCGTTATTAGGACGTAAAACAAAAACAAACAAACCAAAATAACCAACATTAACAGGAAAAGACAACAGTGCAGATAACTTCTATCAAAAAATGATAACTAAATCGCGTCTTTTCGGGGCGAAAAGACGAATCAACGATATGGCATAAATCAGCATCTCCATTAGACGCTGTTATCGCATTCTGTTACATATATGTCTACCCTCATTTGTGATCAGAGTACCCCCAATGTCAAAATAGCTATAGAGGTCAAAGGAAATTCTACCACGTTTGCGATGTAATGGGACTTTGCATTGGTTAATAATTATGTATTTTTGGACGATAGACCATGCGCATGAACGTTTTATTTTCCAACAGACCAACGCTCTTCCAAAAATCTTCCCCGCGAATATAAACAAGCGGGCGGCGGGCCTTGTTTCCGGTACCCTCATTTATTTTTGTATGTATATGAAGATTTCCTAGCGGACGCAAAACAAATGTATTTAACCCTTAGATCTATTTAAAAAGTTCACGGACAATAGGTTCCACCGAACTTTCAGTGAAGATAAATTAAATTTGTCAAATGCCGGTTAGATTTGTGGATTTGATTGACTGATATAAAGCATGACATCAGAGTTAATCGATAATTTTCTTTCGACCAAATTACCACTGAAAATGACAAATCCTTCCCAAATATATCTAGGTTAAAAAGATGAAATAATACAACTGCCAACACTTTTAACCTTAAATGTGGACTAAATGAAGCTACATTTGTACATGCAAAATATCAGTATCTATGACTATCAGTCATTCAAAAGAACCCGTTAAAAGATTTTAACACATTTGACCCTTGTGATCTTGAAAGTCTAGAAAGGTCATTAAGTTGAACAATTGTATAGCCTTTCGTCCCAGCATGCCACTAGCCAAATATCATCACCGTGGTATTTTTTATAATTAAGAAGACGTTAACGTTTAAACATTTCAGCATATTTGACCCCTGTAGCCTTGAATATGTGTGAAGGTCATTAATTTGAACAAACTTGATGGCCATACGTCCCTACATGATACTGGCCGAATATCACCTAGCCACTTTGGTTATTCAGAAGTTGTTGAAAGTTTTTAACATATTTGACCTATGTGCCCTTGAATTTGGGTGAAGGTCATTCATTTGAACAAACCTGGTCATCCTTCATTCCAGTATGCTTCTGGCCAAACATCATGGCCCTGGGCATATAAGTTATTGAGAAGAAGTCGTTTAAAGTAAAATCTTAACGCTGGACGACGGACGGCACGGCATAAGCTCACTAGGCCCTTCGGGCCAGGTGAGCTAAAATTGAACAGCTTTTGGTTAAATGATCACATAAAGGCACCACATGACAAAAGTTAGCGTTCGAAAATAAACAGCCTTAGTTAATAATTAGATTATCTAGGTCAACTCGCTTATCACAGCCGTACGGACACTGAGGTAGATGCACAAACAAAGACTTTCATCACTATTTATTTAGTAAAATAAATACAATCAATATTTATTGTATATGATGGTGGAAAATATAACTCGGGATTCGAACATGTTGTAAACGGCCTTCATTAATTATTGTATCCAACATATTCCTCGCTCTCGTTATATATCCAACAATAATACACGCACATTCGTTGAATATCTTAAACATACAATGTACATTGACCGATAAATTTCTCTGAACGATTGAAGACAATTTCCTCCAACATTTTGACGTATACGATATCAAGGAACAGTGTGGACGTAACATCTGTATGATGCAGCGTAATCAATTTTTGGCAATTTGTAACTGTTACCAATTTTTAAAAAATGCAATCCCTTATGTGAGGGTGTATTTGTGTGAGTGTAACGTTCATCTGTCATTAGTAAAACTTCTCCGAAACAAAAACCGTCATTAAATTGAAGTACCTCGCATCCAATGTGCACTAGATGGTGTGTGCAACACGCGCATTTAGACGTTAATTAAAGGTTATTTTCACAAATATAACTTACCTTTAACATGCTCACAATTCCAAGGTCAAGGTAAAAAGAATATGTATAACTGATCAGCTTTCACCCTCCGAACCGTAACTGTTTTAAGGTTAATATGTTATCGGGTGGTATATCCGTCCAACTCTTGACTCGATGTCATTTCTATGTCATTTCACTCCCTGATAAGAAAATCGATTTTCCTGCAAAGGGAAGAAAGAATCATGACGTATTTAAATAATGAGGTTTCCTATCAGGCATATTATATATATATATATATGTATATATTCAGAAAATTTGCTACATATAGTGGGCTTTGGATGCCTAGTGATCTGTTCTGAATTTTAGATGGTGCTTCTAATTGGATATATGCAAGGTGTTCGCCTAAGGATTCACGTGTGACATAGGTCTTTGACACCGTCGCTCATGGCGAAGCCTGTACATTTGACCAGCCTTTGTGCTGAAGTGTGTATAAATGGATACGTCAAGGGTAAAGGCTCAATAATGAATTAATCCTTGTTCTCAGTAAATCATCCAGCTATCTTCAAAACAGAGAAGCCAATATTTTTTTGTTCCAGTATATACTCCGCCCTCTTTCCTTCCCTGTGGCAAATTCAGTCACCTTCATTCCCAGTAGATGGGCAAGCTCCCCGTAAGATTATCCAGCCATATTTATATTTATTCCATGTAGATAATACAGTAACCTTCATTTTAAGTAGATAAACCAGCCCCCTTCGTACCCAGTAGATAATACAGCCATCTCCATACCAAGTGGAGAAACCAGACATTTCATTCCAAGTAGATAATTAAACCATAATCATTCCCAGTAGATAATCCAGCCACCTTCATTCCCCGAAGAGAAGCCATCCACCTTCATTCCAAGCAGATAATACAGCCATCTCCATACCCAGTAGAGAAACCAGCCACTTCATTCCAAGTAGATAATTTAACCACCTTCATTCCCGATGGATATATAAGCCATCTACATTTCCAGTAGATAATGCAGCCATCTCCATACCCAGTAGAGAAACCAGCCACCTTCATCCCCAGTAGATAATCCAGCCTCCTTCATTCCCAGTAGATAAATCATCTTTCTTCATTTGAAGAAGGCAATCCAGCCTCCTCCTAACCCAGTAGATAATTCAGGAACCTTCATTAGAAGTAGACAATCCAGCCTCCTTCCTTTCCAATAGATATTCCAGTCAACTTCAATCCCAATAGATAATCCAGCCTTCTTCATTCCCAATAGATAGTCCATCCATCTTCATTCCTAGTAGACAATCCATCCACCTACCCCAGTAGGTAATCCAGCTCCTTCATTCCCAATAGATAGTCCATCCATCTTCATTCCTAATAGACAATCCATCCACCTTCCCCAGTAGGTAATCCAGCCTCCTTCATTCCCAATAGATAGTCCATCCACCTTCCCCAGTAGGTAATCCAGCCTCCTTCATTCCCAATAGATAGTCCATCCATCTTCATTCCTAGTAGACAATCCATCCACCTTCCCCAGTAGGTAATCCAGCCTCCTTCATTCCCAATAGATAGTCCATCCATCTTCATTCCTATAAGAAAATCCATCCACCTTCCCCAGTAGGTAATCCAGCCTCCTTCATTCCCAGTAGATAATCCAGCCTCCTTCATTCCCAATAGATAGTCCATCCATCTTCATTCCTAGTAGACAATCCATCTTCATTCCAAGTAGATATTCCCAGCCTCCTTCCTTTCCAGTAGCTAATCAAGTCAAATTCATTTCCAATAGATAGTCAATCCACCTTCATCCCCAGTAGATAATCCAGCATCCGTCATTACTAAATCCAGCCACATTAATTCAAAATAGATAATCCAGCAACATTTATTCCCCTTATATAACCCAGCTGCCTTCATTCCTTGTAGATAGGCAAGCCATTTTCATTCCATGAAGATAAATCAGCCACTTCAATTCAAGTAGATAATCCAACCACTTTTATTCACCTTAGATAATCCAGCAGCCTTCATTCCTGATAGATAATCCAATCACTTTACTTCATCTTAGATAATCCAGCCGCCTTCATTCCCAGTAGATAATCCAGCCACCTTCATTCCCAGTAGATAATCCAGCCACCTTCATTCCCAGTAGATAATCCAGCCACCTTCATTCCCAGTAGATAATCCAGCCACCTTCATTCCCAGTAGATAATCCAGCCACCTTCATTCCCAGTAGATAATCCAGCCACCTTCATTCCCAGTAGATAATCCAGCCACCTTCATTCCCAGTAGATAATCCAGCCACCTTCATTCCCAGTAGATAATCCAGCCACCTTCATTCCCAGTAGATAATCCAGCCACCTTCATTCCCAGTAGATAATCCAGCCACCTTCATTCCCAGTAGATAATCCAGCCACCTTCATTCCCAGTAGATAATCCAGCCACCTTCATTCCCAGTAGATAATCCAGCCACCTTCATTCCCAGTAGATAATCCAGCCACCTTCATTCCCAGTAGATAATCCAACCACCTTCATTCCCCGTTGATAATAGAGTAATTTTCATTCCTAGTAGATAGTAGAGCAAAATTATTTCCCTGAAATTATCATGCCCGTTTCATTAAGAGTAGGTGATCCAGCCTCCTTCATTCCCAGTAGATAATCCAGATTTCTATTTTTCAAGTAGATAAGACAGCCACTTCATTCCCAGTAGATAATCCAGATTTCTATTTTCCTAGTAGATAAAACAGCCACTTCATTACCAGAATATAATCTAGCCACCTTCGATTCATTCCCAGTAGATAATCCAGCCACCTTCGATTCATTCCCAGTAGATAATCCAGCCACCTTCATTCCCAGTAGATAATCCAGCCACCTTAATTCCCAGTAGATAATCCAACTACCTTTATTCCAAGTAGATAATCTAACCACCTTCATTTCAAATAGATAATCAGACCATATTCTTTAGCAGGAGATAATCCTGCCACTCTCATTTTTAAGAAGATTATCGAGCCTCTATATTACAAGTAGATAATCGAGCTTCCTACGTTTCCAGTAGACACTTTGTAATCTTGCCACCATTATTCCCAGTAGATATTCAGGCCACCATTATTCCCAGTATATATTCAGGCCACCTTCATTCCCAGTAGATATTCAGGCCACCATTATTCCCAGTAGATATTCAGGCCACCGTTATTCCCAGTTGATATTAAGGCCACCATTATTCCCAGTAGATATTCAGGCCACCTTCATTCCAAGTAGATATTCAGCCCACCTTCATTCCCAGAAGATATTCAGGCCACCGTAATTCCCAGTTGATATTAAGGCCACCATTATTCCCCGTAGATATTCAGGCCACCATTATTCCCCGTAGATATTCAGGCCACCTTTATTCACAGTAGATATTCAGGCCACCTTCATTCCCAGTAGATATTCAGGCCACCATTATTCCAAGTGATATTAACGACACTTTCATTCCCAGTAGATATGCAGGCCACCATTATTCCCCGTAGATATTCAGGCCACCGTTATCCCCAGGAGATATTCAGGCCACCTTCATTCCCAGAAGATATTCAGGCCACCATTATTCCAAGTGATATTAACGACACTTTCATTCCCAGTAGATAATCCAACCTCTCGTTCCCATAGAATTATTTATTCATATTATTACCCAGTAGACAATACAGCCTCTCGTTCCCTCCACATTCCCCAGTAGGTAATCCAGCCTCCTTCATTCCCAGTAGATAATCCAACCACCTTCATTCCCCGTTGATAATAGAGTAATTTTCATTCCTAGTAGACAATCCATCCACCTTCCCCAGTAGGTAATCCAGCCTCCTTCATTCCCAGTAGATAATCCAGCCTCTCGTTCCCATAGTATTATTTATTCATTTTCATACCCAGTAGACAACCCAGCCTCTCGTTCCCTCCACATTCCCCAGTAGGTAATCCAGCCTCCTTCATTCCCAATAGATAGTCCATCCATCTTCATTCCTAGTAGACAATCCATCCACGTTCCCCAGCAGGGAATCCAGCCTCCTTAATTCCCAACAGATAGTGCATCCATCTTCATTCCTCGTAGACAATCCATCCACCTTCCCCAGTAGGTAATCCAGCCTCCTTCATTCCCAGTAGATAATCCAGCCTCTCGTTCCCATAGGATTTTTATAAGCTATTTTCTTTAATCTTTAATCTCATTTGAAAACAAAACCCATAGAAAACTTATTACAAATTAAGGATAAACTCCCTATTAACCCTTTCATCCCTATGTAACTTGAGTAAACATAACATTGCATTGATCTGGATGAGTCCATTATGGTCTACATTGATGAAAGGGTTAAATCACAATGTCTTTTGAAAAAACATTTCATAACATTTATTAACTTGTTAATTCCAATGTAAGGAGAAGGGTTGCATGTCACACCATGCAGAGGGTCACAAGGCCTAGAAAGGGTTGCATGTCAGACCATGCAGGGGTCACGAGACCTAGATGGGGTTACATGTCAGACCATACAGAGGGTCAAGAAGCCCAGAAGGGGTTGCCTGTCAGACCATGCAGAGGGTCATGAGGCCTAGAAGGGGTTGCATGTCAGACCATGCAGAGGGTCACATGACCTAGAAGGGGTTGCATGTCGGACCATGCAGAGGGTCGCCAGGCCAAGAAGGGATTTCATATCAGACCATGCAGAGGGTCGCCAGGCCAAGTAGGGGTTGCATGTCAGACCATGCAGAGGGTCACGAGACCTAGAAGGGGTTGCATGTCAGACCATGCAGAGGGTCACATGACCTAGAAGGGGTTGCATGTCGGACCATGCAGAGGGTCGCCAGGCCAAGAAGCTCAAAACTAACTTAATTCAGTTCTTGAAATTTCAAATTGTCAATATAATCTGATTCGTATTTTGCAAGTTATTGTCTACAATAAGTGACCAAAATACCAAATACAATTGAAAAAGATTTCAATGATCACAGTCCCTCATGCATGTGACTGCTATGACAAATGTTACAAAACCTTCTATTTTCACCCATCACATTTAACTATTTTCGCCCATCACATTTAACTTACCATTTTCGCCCATCACATTTAACCATTTTCGCCCATCACATTTGACTTACCATTTTCGTCCATCACATTTAACTTACCATTTTCGCCCATCACATTTAACTAACCATTTTCACCCATCATATTTAACTATTTTCGCCGTCACATTTAACTTCCTATTTTCGCTTTTCACATTTAACTTTCTATTTTCACCCTTCACATTTAACTTACCATTTTCACCCTTCACATTTAACTTATTATTTTCACCCATCACATTTAACTTACTATTTTCGCTTTTCACATTTAACTTTCTATTTTCACCCTTCACATTTAACATACTATTTTCACCCTTCACATTTAACATACTATTTTCACCCTTCACATTTAACTTACTATTTTCACCCTTCACATTTAACTTACTATTTTCACCCTTCACATTTAACTTACTATTTTCGCTCTTCACATTTAACTTACTATTTTCGTTTCCACATTTAACTTACTATGTTTATAATGATGTTTACTGATTTTTGCTGTAATGATAAATTTGCCCCAATTATGGAGAGTGAAAGAGAAGAAAATTAAACTGCAGGTAAAATTTTCCGTTATACAGTATTTCATAGCCTTATTTTTAAAGTCTAAAAACAGATGTGTCTTTGAGGCCTGCTTATACCGACTCTTATTCTGATAGCCAGGGTTTGAAGCCAGTTTTAGAGTATTAGTGAATTTGTTATTCTTTACCACTGCATTGCTGTTAGTTTTTGGATTTAATTTAATGTAGATACCGGATACAAAATACTTCAGATAATCTTGACTGTTTGATACTGATAGAAATTAAATGTCCTTTATACCAGCAAGCTAATGATCAAAGGCCTGTTCTTCATAAAATGCTTAACGTTCATGAAAAACAGGCTGTTTTTGCCAGCAATTTGCTTTTAATTAGAACACTAGTGTCAAGCCAAATATCATGTCGCTAGGCCTCGAAAGCCAGTAGAAGAAATGGTCTGAAAATGAGACATTGTCATTTAGCTGGACAAATTTCATAGACTGATGGTTGTATATGATGCCAAACGCACCACCACATGCAAAAGTTACACAAGAGGCCCAGAGGGCCTGTAATTGCTCACCTGGATTTCTAAGCTATCATGGAAAGATAATCTCATTAACTCATTCACCCCTGAAATTTAATAATGAACTATTCCAACCTTAATATTGGAAGAGTTCAAATGTGTCTTCAGGGGTGATTGAGTTAAAATTAGTATTGCAAATAAGATCCGAAAGATATTGATAGGGCCAGTTCCAAGGCCCTATCCTGATAGCATAAGTGTATTAAAATCTTCATGCTCAGCAATTGTATATATCGTTATAGTGTAGGGATCTCAAATGATTTCCGTATAACTACCCAGTCCATAAGGGTGGAAGTGGACCCCAAGAGTATTTATCTCGTCATGCCCAGCAACTGTATACCCAATCTAATCAAAATCAGATCCGAATTTCTGTGCCTCTACGATACTCTTTATCGTAGAGGTAACGGAATTCGGATCCGATTTTAATTAGATTGCTGTATACCCTACTAAGGGGTAAAAATCTCAGCCATTTCCATGTCTTGACAAACAGACTAAGTAACCAGGGGTGGGGCAGATTCAGAGGTCAATCATTGTAGCATCTGTGCATTTGTCTCTTCATACTCAGCAATTGTATATACGGTTATTGGGTGAACCCTTTCCAAGTTATGA
Source organism: Mizuhopecten yessoensis (assembly GCF_002113885.1). Taxonomy (NCBI): domain Eukaryota; kingdom Metazoa; phylum Mollusca; class Bivalvia; order Pectinida; family Pectinidae; genus Mizuhopecten; species Mizuhopecten yessoensis. Next base: position 182,455 of record NW_018407806.1, read on the forward strand.
CCCAGGGCCAATCCTGGTAGCAAATCTTCATGTTCAGCAATTGTATATATATTGTTATAGTATAGGGATCTCAAATTATTTCCATGCTATCTCCAAGGGAGTAAGTCCCTAAGGACTAACATCTAACATTGAATTTCCATGAACAGCAATTGTATATATCATATGGTTATAGTGAGTGGGGATCTCAACTCCAAGTTGAGACCTTGAAACCACCAAGTCCCTACAGGTAGGATCAGACCACAGGGTCAGTTCTAATATCCTGATTGTGACCCTCTCTTTATGCCCAGCCATTGTATACTGTATAACATGAAAAGTTTGTTGTGTATAAACATTCTGGTTTTTGTGGTTTTTATTGAACCACGAAAATAAATACAACAAATTTAAATGATACACATGTCTACTGTTTGTTAATAAAGGATATCCACAAAAGTTTGTACCACACAAAAAATCTACCTGTCTTCAAACCACAAAGGAAAGTATCCACCAACATTTCGTGTTATACAGTACAGTGTATATGGTTATGGGGAGGGGATCTAACTGTTTGGAAGCTATGTACCAGGGACTAAACCTTGCGGTGTGGAGCCAGATACTGTGGTCATCCTGTTCACATCTATTTTTTCATCTCTTTATACAGAGCAATTGTATATATATCTGGTTATACGGTGGGGATCACAAACATTCCGAATTATAAATCTTTTTGGCCCCATACCGCAGCCCCAAGGGGTTCAGTCCCTCCATTTGTACAATTTCAGTCCCCTAAGGAGAAGTCGCTTGAGGACATTTTTGACTGCCGAATGGACGACGGTCTCTACAGTACAGCATAACCTCACCATGGTTCTTTAGACCAGGAGAGATAAAAATACATGATAACTTCTATAGATATAATTGCAGGACATTTTTAACACATGTTACCCTTTGACCTTTGAAGTAGATCAAAGTAATTTAATCCCATAAATCTAAGATTTCTCCACCATGGCATGCAACATGTGATAAAGAATGACTCTGAGCCTTATATTTTTATAGAAGAACTTGTTTAAAGGAAATTAGTTTGAATATGGATAGACGATGACAGACACATTCACATCAGTACACAGGCACATTGTGCCAGGCAATCTAATCAAACACTTCTCTAACCTTGATTTTTTCAGAAACTGAGAGTGAAACTAACATGCAGCACATGGTTATAACTTATTATAAGATATAATCATTGCCTTAAATATATAAATTTTGCTAGGTTCATTATTAGTAGCTCTATAAAAAGTCCATTTCAACCATTTGAATGTAAATTTTTAAATATTTTCTTCAGGTTGGTAAGCATGAATAGTAGAATGGTTACGAATCACAACCAGTAAGTGTTTACCTGTGATGTTTCGCTGACTAGCAGGTACGTACCCTATCACCTTCATCAGAAAAAAGGCCAGTGAGGTAATGTACACAAAGACGTACAATATGTACGAGTTGGCAATATTTGTTCGAAATTGATTCAGATACGCTATAAGCATATGTACACTTGGTTGTTATACAAGTACGAAATGACAAATCATACCAACAAATTGATATGGTACATTTGTATGTACATGTACCGTACTAGTCATCGAAACATCACACGTAAACACTTACTGGTTGTGAAACATAACCTTTTCACAATTGGAAAGTGTGGCGACAGCTTACACCAGGTTTGTGTTATTATAAACTAATTAAACAGTGTTAAAGAATTAATTTATTCAGCTTGGTTAAAATAAAAATTTAATTGTCATCAGGTATTTTTACTCTCATCATCATTACTCGTCATCAATATCATCATCAATTCCTTCATAACTGTTGTCCTCCTCCATCTCGCCCCCTTGTGTCGAGTCTCTATCATCGTTACTCACAGTATTGTCACTCATCTCATCGTAGTCATGCACAACCTCTTCATCGTTTTCCTCACCTTCCCTATTGTTCCTATTGACAACGTCCTTGTCACCAGAACCTGGAGAACTGTCCATCGAGTTCTGGTAAATATTTTTATGGCACATTGGGCAATTTTCTTGGATGTAAAGCCATTTTTTCAAGCACGTTCCATGAAAGTAGTGACCGCATGGTGTGATCCTTGCCGAGTCTAAACTTGTGTAACAGATTGGACATACGTCGTTGTATGCGGCCAATTGTTCTGCTGAAGCATGTGGCAGGGATTCCATCCTTTTCACTGCCTCCCTCCGCAGTAAAAAGCTTTTCCATCCGGTCTGGAGTCTTTGCCACACATTGAAATAGCAATGAATGATAAGTATAGAGGAGTTGATCCAACTCCAATCGCCGGCAATAGATTCTTTCATACCGTAACAGACAATAAACACGGCCACCACAAACTCCAAAACACGTACAACTGATCTTGTATAATATATAACATCATCAAGGGAATCCCAGTTCTTGGCACTTACGGAGTCATACATGAAAAGTGCATAGACGACAAGAGCTCCTATGACCTGGACTGTTGTCAGCAAGCAGCTTGACATGATAACTAGTAACCAAAAATCAAGATCGAAGTAATGGCAAATTGAGTAAGTCATAAATAACGGAAACATCCAAAGGAATGTGAACAAGGCCACAGCGCGTATATGCTTGAATATGTTTCTGTTGTGGGCAGCACTTAATCCTAGTAAAATGGGTTCTGATATTTCGTACATAGATTGAATGAGTGATGATGCAACGATGAAAAGAAGAATGCTCATCAGAAATGCCCTCTGTAAAGGTTTCAGATCAAGAAGGCCAGTCTGGATGGCGATCAATAACATGGTAAACCCTTCCGTCCAGCCACGCAGCGCGTCATTATCTGCCTGATATGTAGACCAACCTTGTAGGTAGATTTTAGTCAGGGTTAGGATACAGAACGAAGCGTATGAAATGGTAACTGACAGTGCAAATAATGATATTGGTGTTGCGCAGCATTCGCCTATGCTGGCTAAAAATGTAATCATCACACCTTCATCTAACACCGGGAGATTGGTAGAGTTCACATACACAAAAAGTTGTGTCGAAAACATCACTAACCAGAATACCAGGAGCTGCACTGGAATCAAAAGAGAATACCACATTGCGGCCAAGGTAGCGATACCTCCAACCACCTCGAATGAGATATACACCTGCATCACAGCCTCCTTACACATATTGATGATACTGCCAATACAGTTCAGGAAATACAGGCCAATCATAATAACGGTAAATATGGCTGCTATGTTAATTACAACCTGCTGCTCCTCCAGACCTGTTCCCATAGCACAAGCGAATACTGGCATGGTGAACACAAAGAATGTATATCGAACCCAGTTGGTAATATCCAGTAGATACGCGGTGAGAACCGCCATAACACATTGGATACCTATAAACGTCACAAAACGCTGCATTCCGGCCGATCCCTTGGCATCGTCTAAGATGGAGATTTCATTGCTGGCAGCATGCATGTCTACATATAGTTGAGACAGCTTGTGTTCATTGAAGAGTAGGATCAGTGCAATGAAATGCATGTAGAGGTTCACAAGTTTCCGCAGAGGAAGAGTTGCCAGTATTGCCGCAAAGATCAAAGCTGGTAAAAAAAAAAAAAGCATTATTAATTAAATCAGTGTTCCGACTGACACAGTCCAGGGCTTTTAATCGACAGTTGACATTTTGCAATTTCATCTGTCAAACAAACTTTTCCCTAAAATTCTTGGGAGTCGAAACACATGTTAAATAGACATGCTCATACAAACCCAAGAGTCTCTGAAAAAAATAGGGAAGGCTGACAGACAAAATTTTCAATGTCTTTCCACACATTAAAATGGCTATTAATTTATCAAGAATAAGGTCCGACTCCCAGAACAGGGAGAAAGTACAGTTTAATGAGTGGCTGTCAACTTTGTCTGGCTAATATATTATTCTTAGATACAAGTGATATACTACGTATCAAGGGTCGGCAGGGAAATCTATGGAAGGTCTGGATACCTGAAACACACATATTGCTTTTTGGCCTTAGCAAAATACATACCATATATCATTGCTACAGGAAGGATGCAGGTTGTCATAAGAAGAAATTGTTTACAAAATATTTTTACACACTTGATTCATTGTAGATCAGTAATGCTGAATAAGCCCAAAGGGTCACAATTTTATTTCAAATAGAGATAGGGTTGGATTTGGAAGTGGGCCACATCTACCCTTACAATAAATAAATTAATCAATAAATGAGATTTTCATTCACAGAAATGTTTACCTGTATAGCTTCCTAAAGCATAAAGACCTTCTGTTTCCGATGGCTGGTTTTTTAGAACACTTTTGGCGACATCTCTTTGTGATGTACGAAACCATGACTCCACAATGAAGAGTGCTGGGACCCTCAGTATCACACACACAATTGACTCGATGGACCCTCGCCCTATAGTCAGCATAGTTCCTTGCTGTTGGGTGATCAGTACATTGCAGTGGGTCTACAACACAAGGTCAAGAAACAGAGAGATGACAAAGGGAGGAAACAGTGAAACACCATTTAACTTTTTGGGATGTTTTACTCTGGCGTCAACATGTAATTGCCATAAAAAGAGTTGAAATAACACAGGTTTGTCACGTCACACAGGCAAAAATTTATAAATAACTTGACAAGAAATTTCAACACCTTTATTCTGATTTTAATTCCATCAATGAGCCTAAACATTCTAGACATGTGATCTACTCTATACCAACAAAGCTACTTGGTATGTACCAGCGTAAACTTGTCACCGACAATATAACCTGGTCCAACTTGTACTCCACTAGTAAATTTCTAATGCATGTACAGCCAGAAGGTTTCATTTGAATACAACTATATTTAATTTCAAGGAAAAGATTGTTTAATTTTACCTGTATTACAAGGTTTCTGGGTATGTTCACTCTTTTGCCTGTTTGCCATATAGTTCTGCAATTATTTTTTGTATCAAAATTGCATTTATTCAAATTTATTTTGAAGTTCTATTAAGTAACAGGAGGTAAAATGTAACAGGTCCTGTGAGAGGCCACCAAAGACAAGTACACCATTTCAATTAACTTGCAACCAAGGTTAGGGTGTTCTCTTGCTAAGCACACATACAGTACTTGAGAAACAAAGGGTTGCTAACAGGCACCAATATCCCGAAAGGAAAACAAGCTCTATCAAACTTATCATTGAAATGTCTCTTAATGCTAATGAACGTTTCTAAATATTCTGTATATACAACAAATACAGATGAAACAGATGCAATGAGAAAAAACTGTGATTCAAACTGTAAATGGACACCAACCAACTGAGCTATTTGATCACTGGAACGTTGTAGCCACATTGAAGTATGCTGTAAAATTTCTGAATAAAAAAATGAAGGTTTCAGATGAATTAATAACAAACATTTTGAAATATACAGTAGAGTCATAGCTGACAAACATACACATATCTTATTCTACATGATGTATTAATTATCAATATATTATTAATAGTGATGTAGTGGAATTGGACTGGGTCGATCGATGGCAACCAGGTAGCTGATCATGCATCATCAATTGGTAGAGCGTCCGTCTAGAGTTTGGAGGGTCTGGGGTAAATAAATAAGAACCCAGTCTGGCCACTAGGCATTTTACCATCTCCCGTTACGGTAAGTTTACTTGATCAAAAGTAGAATACGAATATTAAATTTAGGGCAAACAGATATAAGGGAAAACAGAACATATTTCTATCCCAAGCACACACGTGTTTGAACCCTTATTAATAAATAAATACATTGGATAGTTGGGGAGAAATCATATAATCAAATTTTAAGAGTGCAATGTACATGCTTGAAATAGATAAACATCTGTTAGTAGGTAAAGAAAAATATAAGTATGATACAGTTTACCTTATTTTAACAGGTTGATATTTAGATAATACAGCTCTGTATGTCATTTCATAGCATTCAGTGCTAGACAGTAAAAGAGATTGACATGTTAAAAAGCCTGGTGAACGATTTTTTATTCAAATAACATGCAAGTTCCTGTTTTCATTAGGGGTCTTTGAACATGACTTATCTGAGAGTTGAAATTTAGGGTGGATATACCATCTTTCAGGTGGCTTTTTAGAACCTCAAGGAAACGGATAGAAACATTAACTGAACGTCAGTTTGAAAGGTTAAGTATGTTTCAACGTTTAAAATTGATTTTACTATCGATCTAGATCTGGGTCCATCTTTTTCGGTAACTTACAGGTTCAGAAGTTGGGGACTTCTATTATTACTTTGCAAATACTGCGTTATTAAACTATACACTGCATGTCATGTGATTTAATAAATATACCTTTTAAATTCAAATACTTTCGTTGAAAACATGAGTGTTCAGAATAAACGGTAGTTTAGAAATACCTGAAATAACAGTGGGAATTATAATTAATAACTCAAATCTGGCAATGTTTCAGGTACCAGCTGGACATAAAACCGGAAGTCACAAAAACAAAAATCATAACTTCATAATAAAACGAAACAAACACTACGATGAGAACAGACAATATGTCACAAACATATTCATAATTTCTTTGTCTAAACGAAAAGTAACAGTTTACTTTATTCATAATGTTCTTTCTATGAATAGTCAATATTTAATTGTTATATTTGATACAGTTTTCATGGAGAATTTCGCAAATTAAATCGATCACACCGGAAGTTGTCGGTTGACACAACCTGTGATTTTCATATTTCCGAGAACAGAGTTATAATGCATTTGACGCAATAGGTCAAATATCTGTACCTGCGCGTTATCTCTGATGATGATCACAGAAGAGTTATGAAACATGCCATGGCTGACAGAAATTTTCAGAATGTGGGAAGTCATTTTACGAGTACCCCCTCTTTTTGTCATAGACTCTCTTCTCAACAACTCACTTTTCACCTACTATCAAGTGTACTTTCAGTTCCTTCACTTTGAAACGCCGATGACATGGATCCAGTACATCGAATGGCTGTTTCTTTTATCGCTGTGTTAGTATTTCATTGATATATTTATTAATGTTTAATGTTTATCCAGTATCACCACTTCCTGGAACGTTTGTGCACAGAGGCACGCAACTACTTTTAATACTGATCTTTTATATCCCATAACGTACCCAGCGACTGAAAGTCTAACAAGATCAATATTAATAGTAGTTGCGTGTCCCTGTGTTTTGTGTAGTATCGGTGCTGGACACACAAAACAAGATGTACATATTCATGCCGGCCTTACTAGCTCACTGGGTCTCTTTATCAGTAGTAGGTAATATTGATCTGGTTGGGTACAACCCCCTCAGATGGGTAAATTAATGATCCTGCATTTGGGTATCAGTTATTGTTAACCTATTTACAATCATAATTTTATATTACTGGTATTGGGAATTAAGTTAAATAAATACACATATATTGTTCTTTTGAACATTCGCTAGGAATGGGTCTCTCTTAAAAGCGTCTTCAACCGACAACAAGCGTATTCAAGTGACAACAAGCGTCGCCACACAAATTCTTCAAAAATACTGTGTTCACCTATGCCAGAGACCTATACGTCTCTGCCTATGCGAAGCCCTACCCTACGTACACATGTGGCACGGCGTATAGCTTAATATCTGGACATCGTATGAACTAAATTCACGATAACTCAATCATTTTTCAACAAATCAAATTAAAATTTGGTATATAGTTGTATCATAGTCATATGAATAACATATCTCATGATGTCGCTTACTTTATCAATTATTTTAAGAGGTAAAGTCTAAAGACGCTTCTTGATCTGTACAGTTTTATCTGGCGACGCTTTCTTCACTTTACATGCTAATACACACATGTGCTACGCTGCGATCGTAAATATTCAATTCATCATAACTCGATCATTTAATCAAATATCAAATTAAAATTTGGTACAGAGGTGTATTATAGTCATATTAACAACATATCTTCTGATGTCGCTTACTTTATTCAGTATTTTTAAAGATTTTGTCTGGCGACGCTTGTTGTCACTTGAAGACGCTTTTAAGTAAGACCGCTAGGAATTAAAGGGGTGTCATTTTTTTCAACATAACCAACCAGTGAAATAAAAAATTGTATCTGCCTACCTCATAAACTAAATTGAAATATTGAATTAATGAAATGAGAAAAAAATTCTCAGTGCGACAACTTAAATTTCCTATCATATTTCTAAACATGGAATACTACATGTTCAAACAAATATATTACAGTATGCATGACTAAAAATTGTCAAAATTGTCAAAACTTTTTTTGAAATGAAGAGAAATATTTTCAACGCTGTTAGTTATTTCATAAACTGCCTTTTGTGATGAAGTGTTCCATTTGGGTACTCCGCTAGCTTAAAATTCCAATTGAATCTGACTCACTTTAAGGCACACATGCTGTTGATACCTAAGAAATACAGAAAATGAAAGCTAAAGGCATGTATTGTTTCAATACAGTAACAAATTTGGTCTTTCAGAATCTTTATAGGAAATATTCATATTTCTCTTTAAAAAGTGTCCCATTTTGGGTACCCTCGCCCACCGATGCAAAAGTGATCAACTGTATTACTTCCATTGCTTAAAGTGCAGCGTAGCTAAAAATAAAATTTCATGTTAATCTGTAGTCGGACGTTAGGTCTATTTAGCATACATATTGACTCTCCAGACTTCGGGTCTATTTAGCATATGTTCTGACTCTCCAAACTTCAGGGAAACTTCTATTCTAAAACTATTCTAATTTTGAAACTGCTAAATGTTGTAAGGGTCAAAGCCGTGCAACTTATAAGTAAGGTGGCAACATATTTATGTCTATACTGAGTTTTGATTTTTGTACGCTCGTCAAATTTGACGGAAGTATTATGGTATGGGGTTGTCCGTCCATCCGATGTAAACTTTTGTTTGTCCGGCAATCTCCTCCTACATTTTTCGACCGATCTCTTTGAAACTTGGTTATACATTATAATCATGATATAAAGTTGTGTCTCCCTTAAAAGAATTTTGATTCGACAATTTTTGCAAAAGTTATTGCCTTTTGTTCATTTCAGTATTTGATTTTTTGTCCAGAGATATTTCTCCTACATTTTTAGCTCACCTTGTCCGAAGGACCATGGTGAGCTTATGCCATACCGCAGCGTCGGTCGTTCGTCCGTCCCTCGATTTTTCCTTTAAAACGCTACTTGTCCTGAATGGCCAAGTAGATTTTGACTAAATTTGGTCTGGAGCATCCTTAGGCCAAGGGGACTCAATTTGTATAAACGGTGGGTGTGGCCCCCCCTGGGGGCAGAGGGGCGGGGCCCAATAGGGGAAATATAGCAGGTTCTTTAAAATCCTTCTTCTGTAGGAATGAAAGGATTTGTTCCATATTTTGGCTGAAGCATCCTTGCGTGAAGGGGAACCAACTTTGTATAAACCATGGGTCTGGCCTGCCGGGGGCCTGAGGGGCGGGGCCCAATAGGGGAAACATAGCAAATTATTCTATAAGATCCTTCTTCTTCTGTAGGAATAAAAGGATTTGTTCCATATTTGGTGTGGAACATCCATGGGTTAAGGGGAACCAATTTTGTATAAATGGTGAGCGTGGCCCCCCTGGGACCTGAGGGGCGGGGCCCAATTGTTCTCGCTATATCTCAAGTACTGGATGGATCTTTCTGAAATTCATATGTACTTACAGCACCTACCATGGAGTGCTATATCTTTACTTCATACCAACTATTTTAAACATATTCAGGTGAGCGATACAGGCCCTCTGGGCCTCTTGTTTATAGCATGTCAGCTAACCACACTTAGAATGATGCAGATCTTAGTTCAATGTAAGAAAGTATATAACACTATATGGCATTCGACGGGCGTATATTGTTCCGCCCCGCGGTACTCTTGTTAAGTAAACAGCTACTTTGAATTCATCAAGAATTTCTAGTGCTACTAGCTAGTACTGCATCAATCATTCTAGTGTTACAGAGTGTGCAGCAGAGGAGTGGGGAGATGGCAGGGTAATTTTCACTTTATTCCAAATGGAAAATAGAGCTATTTTCCCCCTAATTCTGTAATCTATTCTGAAGCAACAGACAGAGTTCCCAAAGTTTCAAAAACAGTTTTGGTGTGTAAGGTGTTAAAATTAGCTACACAAAAGACATGAAATAAAAAAAAGCTTGTTCGTCTGGTCCCTTCTTGTAATATATGGAAAATTTATATTGGTGCCTGCAAGGTGGGATCAACTCTATTTAGCTCACCTGGCACGAAGGGTGTACAAGCCCTCTGGGCCTCTTGTTTCAAATTCTGTTTGTACTTGAATTGGTTAGATGATACCAAGTTGGGCTGGTCTGAGGGACTGCTAGTGAACACTCACCAGGTAACTTATAGTTAAGATCTGTACCACGTCCCTGTGGCTATAGGGGGCATCCATCTAGAATTTGGAGTTCTCACGACTGCAAGCCCATTAATCAATAGTACAGGACTGTGCTATTTCAGTACTTCGGGATAATGGATTTTATGTTGGGGCTAGCAAAAATCTACTATATTTTATATTATGAAATATATTATAGGTTGAGAAAAAAATATATTTCTAAACATTTGCCAGCAGAATTGAGGGTTGAGCTACCAGAAATATCCTAAGAGGAAGAGTGTAACTCTTAACTTCAATACATTGAAAAAATAAGAAGTTGAATTCCACTAATTTTATAATTATGTAAACAAAAACCTGAAAGATTTTGGTAAAAAGGAAATATGTGTCACCTGTAACTTATAAAGGATGTAGTGTTGTTTATTGCGTTATTGTAAATTATTCTGATGATTGAACTGTAATGTTTCAATCATAACACACGCCAAGTGTGAATTGTTGTAATTATTAAAACCCTTCTGACACATTCTTGCAACAAAATTATCTCAAAATATTGAAATGTTGCAAAAAATACTACATTTAAACATTGGTATTCAGGAAAGTTAAATATTAAATTCTGGATTTGTTGAAGTTTGAAATATTTCACTAATACCTTGCCAGGAACAATGCTCTTTTTTATTTCTTGTTTACCTTTACAAAATTTGTTCTGTAAGGATTGCCTCCCTTTCGCAAATTCTCATGCTATAGGAATTGGGAATGGTAAACTAATTTTCAAAAGTTCTGCTTTTAGCAGATGTATGGAAAAATTGCTATTTTTAATAAGTCTTTGCTTTTTTGTATATAACTTAAAACATTTCAATCAACAAGTCAATAACTTGTCAAAAATTCTCAATTATAGAAAATTGCACTAAAAATTCCAAATTTGATTTACCAAGGGTCTTAACGTATTATGGATTTGTAAGAATTAGCCATGCAAATTAGGCAGAAAGTCTCTAAATCTCATTGGGAATGGGACCAAATTTTGACCTCCAAACACAGTGTATAAAGACTTAATAACATGTTCCCCTGAACAAATAGGCATGGTATTGAATTAGCTGAAGTGTGGTTGATGATGTGCCTCATAGTCTCTTATTTCTTGAGCACAGACACGGTTTGTACACTTTAATTAGCGTGAATTTCACAGTGGGTCGTGTTGAGTCACATCCTTTCAAATTATATATTACGTTCATAAATAATTCAATGTACATGTTGATAAACAGTCATAATTATGTATTAAAAATGAATATTCAAATTAGACATTGTGAAGCTATATGGCAAGCCTGTTTTTTGGTTTTTACCCATTTAATACAGATATCTACAGATATCTGTACTGATTGCATTATGAGAGAGATATCTGTATTTTAAATGCAGATATCTATATTTGCATTGAAATAGAGATATCTGTAATTAAAATGCAGATATCTATAATTATACAATAAAAACAGATATCTGTATTTAAAATGCAGATATTTTTATTTCAATTATAGTTATCTCTATTTTCATTAAAGATATCTGTATTCTGTCAATAAATTCAGATATCTGTATTAAATGGGTAAAAACCCAAACCACTTGCCATAAAGCTAGACAGTCTGAACAATGACAATATAATTGGTTGTAAATTTGATACATATACAACAGTGTCACAATCACTGTTGTTACTTTACAATCAGCCATCACTTTAGGTATTCACAAAACATGTTGCATATTAATTTAAAAAGTAAACAAAAATTGAAGCATACAAGGACATACAGAACATATCTTCATTCCGATTTAGTGAATAATTAAATTAACTCATTTACCCCTGAAGACACATTTGAACTCTTCCAGTTCAAATGTTGGAATAGTTCATTATGAGATTTCAGGGGTGAATAAGTTAATTGAGGTACATCTTATCACCTTATAAAAATTCTGTAGTATTTTTTTTTTATTTATTTATTAGTTAAAAGCCTTGAATTGTTACTTTTAATTTAAGAGATTAAAAAACCCACCTAAGAATGTCTTTAACACCATAGCAACCAAAATACAGTGTTTATTAAAATCACCTTTAAGGCTGTTAATCAGAGAAAAGTTTTAATCAAGGAAATTGTGGTACAGTGCTATAATTACATTCAGGTGAGGTGGTACAAGGAAGGGAGGATAATATTAACCTGCGATGCTGATTGCTCTATGCATCTCCATACAAACATACACGTATATGTGGAGATATTAGCCAGGTGACATATGACTAGTAGTTATAAGTGCCTGATAAGGCAGCACCTGCAAATTCCTCAAAATTGCATTCATTAATATACTGTAAAGATTGTATGATTTGTATATCTTTGTTTTGTAAAACACATTGGGGTGGCGTGGTATTCTAGCAAGATAGAAATCTTAATCAAATGTTGTACTGTATAATAAAGCATAAATACCTGCGTAGTAAATAACACATTTTTGTACTCGAGTATTAATGTAATAATAAATATTCACAGCTAATTAATTGCACTAATGATTTAACAACAGAAAGGAAACAAAGCAAGGTATACAAATGTGAAATATATATATATATATCTATAACACATTTATTGTAGAGCTCAAGACAGGAAAAAAGTAAATTTAAACGTATGCCCTAAATCTGTCAACCTATGTCAATAGTTAGTAAATGGTGTTTAATCTCAATGATCAATTTGGAGCACTTGCAGTTAAAAAAATTCTAAAGATAATTCCAAACTAACATAAGACACTTTTATTTTCAAGATGGATGTTTTGGTATTTATCTCTGACATTAAGCCACATACTTTTGGAAATTATTTGATGATGATTTTGTTTAGCAGAAATCAGTCTGGTATAATCATTGGTGACCAAGTAGCTTAGTTTGTTGATTAGAGAAAAACAATACACGCAAAACTTATTATATAAAGTGAAAGAGTGATTTGAGATGAATAATTAAGGATGAATCGGAAAAAAATATATAAAAAGGAAAAAGTGTTAAGCATTTGAAGAGAAATACTGAAAGTCAAGAGAGAAGTGCTAATTAACTATCATGGGGAAAAAACTGACAAGTCTAGATCTGGGTGTGGAAAAAATCTTGATAATATAAATGAAGTACAATTATCCCTGTGTGCTCAATTCTACCTACCTAGAGCAAATGTGACAAGTTTCCTCTGACCCCGACACCTGCAGGCTAAGGCATTTTGACAGATTGATGTCTGGTGTGGGAGACTTTAGACATTTTAACAGATAGATGTCTCAATCTCTCAAGATATCTTAAGTCTGGTGTACATGTCAGGGCCAGAGGAAAATCAGGCTACCTAAAACAGTGTAAAATATGATCAGTTTTAAGTATAAAAGTTTGTCGGGTACCGGTGTTACAAACAAATTCAAGATTGTCATATGTATGTGATAATTTGCAAAAACTTTGTGTACTCTATATATGATGTTCAGTGACAGATTCTTAAAATCACCTGCAGCTTAATATGATGTCATGCCTACATCTATTGACTTCAATTCAGTATCTCAATGGCATGACATGTCTGTGGTCCTAATTATAGGACGTTATGTTGGAAACATTGCTTAAAGTAACATTTTAAAGTTTGTCCATGATGTAGGATTAAACAATATAGTGTATTTGACCGCAAATAAGCCCCCTCCCCGCTTTGGCAATTGCCCTGGGAACAGGGTGGGTGTCTGTAATTAAGCCCCCTCCCTAATTTTGTCCCTCTCTCAAAAAAAATGTATGTTAATTTTTGTCTCTAACATAAACAAATTAGCTAACTGGATGCAAAACAGCATAAAAAAGTAGTGGTGTGACAAATACTGGTATGGAGTTAGGAACTAAATTTGTACTCCAACTGATAGTCGGCTTGAGGAGTGTTTTAGTAAATTGTAGACATAATAATGTAATCAACTTTGTCTTAGTGATATTTTATAAACCAGGGGTAGCTGAGATTTTATTGTGTCAATTTACAGTTTACAATTAGACAGAATCTGGTTTAAAATACCAGTCTGGTTTGTTGGCCTCTGTACCGAATTAGGTCGCCATGTAAATTGTACCCTATCGCAAGTGGAATTTTTTCAGTGTAATAAATTGTTAAACACATTTTTGTTTTCTTGTAAAGTTGCACATCAGTACATACTCATTTGATAATTTAAATATTATTGGAAGTTTAAAAAATCCAAAAGTTAAACATGAATTGAAAATGATAATAGGTGGTACACTGAAAAAACATTGTACAACACCAGTGCACCAATGTGATTTCAGCCTTAAACATCTCTTACTTATAAAATAATTTTTATTTAATTTTTGCAGGTACATCTGTGGCCCTGGTGATTTTTCTTCTGGGGACCCGGCAGCTGCTCACCATGTACAGCTATATTCTTTCCTTAGTCGCCGTCTTCGTCTCATTAAACATGAATCTAACATTCACCAGGCCTGCAACCAAATCGCTTTGGATGGTGGAGTTTTCAAATCCCAAAAACCAAACCACAGATTATTTGGTACCACCAGAGATAGTTCGTCATGGATTACAAACCTGTATAAATTATTTACTTGGTCAGCTGGCTGCCGCTTTCATCTTCTGTAAATCCTGGCAATATCGAAGAGAAGTTCGAACTGAAAACAAGAAACATGTATATAGTGTCTTTTTGTCATTCATTTTTCCAATTATCATGGCACAAATAATGCAGATGATGGATTTAAGTTCAGAGACACTACTTTTCTTTATACAAGTGGCAGGGTTGGTCCTTCCACTGGAGATTCTGTCAACGAATGTGATTAACACAGCATCTTCATTTTACTTCACTTTCAAGCGTTCGTATAACCTCGTGAAATTGACTATCGGTGCCATCGGATTACAAGGCTTTCTGGAAAATCACTGGGTTCGTTTACAAGTTCCCAGGGTGCTAAGAATATTTTTTACAAGTAGATTTATATTTCAAGTTGGATATCTGTATTGGTCATCGTTAAATCAAGTTAATGTTAGTTATTTCAGTACAGATATTTTAAACAACATAGGTTACCAGGTAGTGGTGCGAAGCTGTGATGATGTTGTTGCACTGCTTGGTTTGACTAGCATTGTGTCATTCTGTGCCCATTACATTGGCGTTTTTATGGCATTTTGTATAGGATCGTCTGAAGACGACGACAAAAACATGGGTACGGTGTCTGCAATTTTATTCTTTATACTTGCCCTGCAAACAGGGCTTACAGGATTAGAACCTGACAAAAGACTAGTAAGACTCTGCAAAAATTTATACTTACTTGGAACAGCCATCACACACTTTGTTCACAGCATGGTACATCCTCTGTTAATGTCACTGAGTGCGTCGCGCAACATGCACATCCAGCGACACGTGCGAGCACTGGCAATGTGTGCCTTCCTCATCACATTCCCTTCCTGCCTTTTGGTCTACCTCTGGAGCATGCATAAGGTCAACACATGGCTCATGGCCGTCACAGCATTCAGCCTTGAGGTCATCATCAAGGTCATAGTATCCCTCATGGTATATTTTCTATTCATGCTGGATGCATATCGAGACAAATTTTGGGAATCCCTGGATGACTATGTTTATTACATTCAGTCAACTGGCAACACAATAGAATTCCTATTTGGAATTTTCCTATTTTGTAATGGAGGTTGGATACTACTGTTTGAATCTGGAGGAACAATCCGTGCTGTTATGATGTGTATCCATGCCTATTTTAACATCTGGGTGCAAGCGAAAGAAGGTTGGAAGGTTTTTATGAAGAGGAAAACAGCTGTAGATAAGATAAATTCTCTCCCCTTGGCCAGTCAAGAACAACTCGATACGCTCAACGATGTGTGTGCTATTTGTTACCAAGAGCTTCAGAATGCCCGGATAACATCTTGTAATCACTATTTTCATGGCGTCTGTCTCCGGAAATGGCTATACGTTCAAGATAACTGTCCAATGTGCTACAAGGTAATTTACCATACTGTCGGGGGAGACAACTCCAGTGTGGAAGGGGATGATGCCAATCAAAACAATATTAACAATGGTTTAATAGCACCAGTCCCAGTTCAACGTGATCATCAAGATTAGCTGGGTCTGTTAAATGCTGTGTAATGTTACTGCCTATGAACTATGTATAGTAAATCAGGAAACCTGTATAAACCAGACAATATAGAGAGAAAAAAACACGCTATGTTTCTATGTAAATTTCACATATAACATCTTTTCCATGATTTTCATGTATTTTTTTTAAAAAGTTCAAGTTCTCCGGACCTGCAAACATGAGAACTCAGCAATAACATTTACGGTATTCATTACATAATACAGAAGTCATGTGATAAGAATTCATTTTGTGGATTCTTAGATTATTCATTGTAATTGCCTACTGGTTGCCATTATGATTCTGTAACTCAAAAAAAAAAAAAATCCAAGAGATCTTGATAAATAAACCAGAAATATAGCCATATATATAGAAGACTTGTCTTTACACAAAAATTACAAAACTTGTTATAGTTTGTGGTAATGAGTCATTGAAGGTATCAAGGTTTTGAATGACTGGTTTATACAGGTTTCCAAATTGTAGAATTTCTGATGTAATTTCTATGGTTACAGTTATATAGCGTAATTTTTGCATTATTTTTAATTGAAATTTATAAGAAGAAGCAAGTATATTTGATAAATAACCTGCTGTATTTTACTGGTGAAAATTTTGCCCAGTGAACTTCATACCCTGTACATACTCATGGATAGGTAGTATAAGTAGGTCTGTGTACATTAATGCAATTGATGTTATTGTCAGGGTATTTTAACATCCACTTTCATGTATCTTTAAAATCAGTTGAAACAGGTGAGCTTAATGCTCTGACTGTACCACCAGTACAAGTTGTAATTGATTTGAATGAGAGAATTTATGTTGGAGTGAAATTAATTTGATTCATTGGTTGATGTAATGTGTAAATGCACTCTGGGACCAGAGTCCTTTTATATTGTTCAAAGTTGTCGTGAGTTAGTTGTTTCTGGTTATAGAAGAGTAGGAAAACATTTTGAATTCAAAGCTGTCCTCTTTGAGCAAATGATTAAATAATTAACATTTACCACCAAGTGAAATTAGATGACTACTTAATTAATGTTTGCCATTAAACAACACTTACATTTTGTACTTAATTCAGTGACATTTAAGGATCCCCGTACCACTGCCAAAAGCTGTTACTGTACATTGGAAACTGTTTTTTCAAGCATGACTATAGTTTTGATTTTGATGAATCATTTTGAAGACAAACCATATTTTGAGGGATTTTCATGAAAAAAAATATAATTTGAAATATGAAATAATCAAAATATTAACAACAACCTCATTCTGAGTGTAAAAAATCTACACGACTAGACAGGGATTCGAACCCTGGACTTCAGATTGTTGAAATGCCCTGGCCCAATTGTGCTAGGGTTAAATAAAGAAGGAATTAATTCATTCACCCCTGAAATTTCATAATGAACTAATTTAATATTCCAACCTTTAAATTGGAAGAGTTCAAATGTGTCTTCAGGGATGAATGAGTTATAAGAAGATTACTGTTTATATGAAAAACCAAACTACATTAGGACAGGGATCCTTAAGCCACGAAAAATGATACGAAAAAGAGTTTTTGATGAGGATAATTCAAAAAAACTTTCTATATAACAGTTTTATTAATTTTTTCGTTATACTTTAGCTTTTTGCTTAGGTTAAATGAGAAAAAAACACTGCTAAAACTTGGTTCTTCTTGAAAATTGAAAAACTGGAGGTTTGACACAAAGATACAGGAAGGTTCCTCTTCTATTTTTGTCATGTAGCTTAATGAAAAATAATATGTAATAGGCGATTGTAATCTTATTGCTTTTGATAGACATCAAACTAATCTCATACTATTACAATTAAATTGAACAACTTCTGAAAAACTGGAGGACCTAGGGTCATGATATTTGGCCAGTAGGTACCTGGGATGGAGTGCTATAAAGTTTCCTCATTAAAATGATCTTTACCTACTTTCAAGGTCACTGGGGTCAAATATATTCAAAACTTCAAACGACAATATCCTAAGAACCATTTGGACTATTGGAGTCATAATACTTGGGTATGTTATGTAGACAAGCTGTGTGAATTGTGTTTTTTTTATTACATTAATGAGGTCAAATGTCAATTTTAAGTGCAAGTCGGGAGTCAAAGGTCAATGTGGGTTAAAAGCTTTAAAATTAAAACTGAAATCTTCAGAACCGTTTAAGAGATGTTAAAATGTCTTGTGTTCTGGTTACCAAATTTCAGAAATTTGGTCTTAAGTTACCTATATGTCTGTTCATGTAACAAAAGAAACAGGTGAGCGATATATCGATACAGGCCATCTTGGCCTCTTGTTTTACCACCAGTATTAAATCTAATGCAACAGAATCTTGGACATTACTATAGGGCACTATACAGACATGTATAATCACTTCAGACTAGCTAATCAGACATCAATCAGATACCTTTTCATTTCAGCAAATTTTATTCCCGATATTACTGGTACATGAAAGGAATTGAACAAAGGCTAGGCCTATGTTTTCTCCTAATCATACAATTGTATATGATTAAAATGTTAATAGTTTAAACGCTATGTTGAAAGTTTATGTGTGTTAAAGCTTATGTGTTAAAATTTGATTTTTATGTTGTTGCTAGCTCACCTGGCACACATTCGTTAAAGTGCCTGTTAGCTTTTGGCATGATGCAGCATTCGTCGTCTGTCTGTCAACCTCTTTGAACGACTTCTTTTTGACAACTGAAAAACCTAATACTTGGGCAGTAGGTACTTTGGATGGAATGCTGCAAATTTCCTCATGTAAATGAACTTGACCAACTTTCAAGGTCACAAGGGGCAAATATGAAAAACAAAAATTTAGATAACATTTTCTGAAGATCCATCATATCTTATCCATGGTACTTAGGTATGATTTGTAAATTCAAAGCAGCAGCAGTATATTAATATACTGCGTTAAGGACAAGTCACAGAGGTGGTTTTTTTAAATTTTAACATCTGACAGTATAATATCTAGTTTGTTGACAGAAAATGCCTGACCAATATGTAACTTTCATGTCACATCTCATCTCATCTTCCAACAAGTTTGCCTAGCATTCATCTTGTAATACCAGTCCAAGTGAGCGCTACAGGCCCTCTGAGACTTTTGTTATTTTGTTAAGTATAATACCGGTAGTTGTTGAATTTTGATGTAATCATATGTATGTATGGTAATATGTTGTACCATGAATAAGATTATACAGATTTATTGGAGGTTTTTTACGTGTGTGTGTTTACATTTAAATTGTCAAAAAAGAAATAAAATTACGTAAATCTATACCATTTCGATCCAATAAGTGCACCTGTGTCTTTAAAGATAGAGGGTGTGTTTATGAATATGTATTTAATTAATTGACACCCACTTGTGTTATTACCAACCCATCTGCAGTAATTTCTAATGTATTGAGCTTCTTATGTGATTTAATTTGTGATTTTGTAAACACGGTCCCCTTTTAAGGCTGAATGGTTTTGTATGTAAGTGATTATACATGTAATATCACAGATAAGTATCACTGTCTTTCATTACTGACAAAGTTACATGTATCAAGTGTAGTTGAAAATTACGTCGTTAAGGCGCTGCACTAAATTAATTTGGATTTTTTGTTTTTTTAGATGACTTCTCAGTTCATGTTTTCAATATATTTTTTAAAGTAGAAATCTACATAAAAGTACCGTTGAATTCTCTAGTGTGTTTGCCTGCAGGTGTTTGCCTGGGATCCTAAATATAGATAGTGTTAATCACTCTGGTTTGGGAGAGAAAATATGTTGCTATCTTAATTAAGGATGAAAGTATGAGTCAGGTAAAATGTTAAAATGTCTCGCTAAGTATTTATTCAGAAGACACATTCAAGTGAAGTATAAACATGTATAAATAGCTATAAAGGTTTTAAGTTATTAGAAGCACTTGAAAAGTCGGGAAAAGAAGTATTTGGGAAAATCAAGTGATAAATGGTATGATTAAAGGGGTTTTCATGGTATTAATATCAATAGTCATTAATCACTTTTTTGTAATCATAATTTTGCACCATCTCCTTGGATCGGCACTTCAGACAATCATAATTGCGATATTTTCATTTTAAAATGTTTCGTGATTAACAGTAATTGAAACAAATATAAATTTAACTTTAAACTTTGTAAAAATACTGCTGGATAAATGCTTGATTTGTCCAGTAGCTAACTGCTATGAGCCAAGAAAATATGAAATCTTAGCTTCTATCCAACATACATTGTAATAAATGTATTAAAATTACAGAATTCACATATATTCCAGACATCATCATTTTCATTCGCTCACTGTTTGAAATGTTGTCAGTTTCATTTGATTGCCATATTTTATTTAAGAACATACACAAAATTATTACTTTATCAAAATATTTTAAATGAGATTTTGGATAAATCTGATTTGGGAGAGGAATTCAATTGATATAAGCTCTAAGCTTGTTTTCCCATCCCTCTGAAATCATATGTATGTAATAAACATGCTTGATTATTGAATAAAATTCTGTTAAAACTAAACAATATGATGATAAACCATTCATGGGTCATGTAAATCATGAAATTGCCTATATATAACCCTAAATAGTTTTTACCTATTTCTCCAACATAGGAATGTATGTTAACAGCCAAGACTAGCTTTATATAACAGAGATCTGGTAATCTCTCATTCCTGTGAGTAAGTCCAGAGTAAGAAGGAGGTATATTAAAATTCATATCCTGCACTAGTCCATTTCATATGAATAATGTCACAAAATGGGATAACAATGCAGGGTGGAAGTTGTTTGTGATGGTTTCTGATCTGAGTGATTGGAATGAGAGAAAAATACTATTTCATGCCCAGGGGTGTAGGATAGGGAAATTCTAACCAGGAGATTTTCGAATCAGTGCAAAACACTCGGGAAGCCTCAATCAGGTTTTACAAAATTTGAAAAACTTTTTGGTGGAAATTCCTTATCCTGCACCCCTTGGCTTGAAAGAGTCTTAAAGTCTATCATTAAAGGAATGAACTGGACAAGCATTATTTAGAATTAGAATATATACAGATCATATACACTTAATTGTCTATTGTTGTACTCGCTTGCACTGACTGAATTGTTGCTGCACTGTAGTAAGAATTTTAGTATGTTATTTTTTTATTCAGAATCAAATACTTAAGATATTTCTTATTTCATTTGTACACTGACATACACAGATTGATGTCAGATTTGACGTTTTTATTTTTTGCATGTCCAGTTCTGAAACGAACTTACACCGTACATCTTGAATACATGTACCTGGTTTAACTTTCTATCTACAATATAGTAAACGGGAAATTTTTGCTGAAGTATAACTTCCCCTTTTCATGCTCCATCATAATAAGTAATAGCAAATTCACCCTGGTCAGATATGGATGTTACCATTGAAAGGTGAAAGTTTGCCTGGGTGACAATTCCACGTGATGCAGTACTGGTCTGCTTATTAAGCACAGGGTCCAGGGTCCGTATTCATGAAACTGTTCCTATGCTCAAACATGGATTCCGTGCCTAAACACTTTGTAACTCACTTAAATCATGTCAAACGGTCTTATGTAAACATTAAAAACAGTATTCGGCTTTTAAGTCTCTTCAATGTTTCCTTAAATCATTGACAAAATAAGATATTTGTTTTAGTCTATAGTGAGAACAAGAAATTTGGCTTGAGCACAAAATCCATGCTGGAGCACGAGAATGGTTTCATGAATACAACCCCAGGCTTTATTAGCTTTATGGTTTGTCACTGACCTATATACAGAGGAATACAGACGGTCAGTAAGAAATGTAGGTGGTGAGCTGTTGACCCCCTCTAGCTGACAAGCTATATATACCTATAGAGGGTCAATGACAAACTAACAAAGTGGCAAATATCCCAAGAAAGGCTTGTTAAAGCACACCAGGTATATAATCAAAACATTTTCTCATCCTTATGTGGAAAGTTTGTGTCAAACCATCACCACAGAAGATTATATAGCCGTCGGTGACATTATTCAATTGTGATGTGTTACTGTATGGAATTGGATCACTATAGAATTTTTACTGTCTGATCATAGTTGATGAGAGTTCACTATTAGACCATTTTTGGTGTCCGAGATGCAATAAAATGCGATAAAGAAAATCCAGTACCAGGGTACATAAAATATGTTTCTGAGATATGGATGCAGTGTTAGTGTTTTTTCCTGAAAACTTAACCATCACATTCATGAAACAGTTAATTTAATTCTAATATATCAAGGTATAATAATAAAGACCAGAAAAAGTGCTTGAAATCATGATGAGGTATTAGAAGTTATCTAGTAGATTTTAATTTTTGTTTGAACCTTAAACTTTTTTGGTAGATAATCTACCAAAAAAGTTTTATGTTCAAACAAAATTAAAGTTGTCTGTCAAAAAGTTCCACTTTGAAGAACCACATTTTATAGCTATGAAGATATCTAGTCAAACGTTAAGCTAGGTCTTTAGCTCACTAGGCCCGAATGGCCAAGTATGTATATGCCATGGTGCAGTGTCCGTCCGGCATCAACTTTTCCTTAAAACAACTTCTTCTGGGGAACCAAAAGGCCAAGAGTCATGATATTAGGCTAGTAGGTTCCTTTGATAGAGCCCAACAAAGTTTGTGAATATAAATGACCTTGACCTACTTTCAAAGTTACGGGTAAATATGTCAAAACTTCAAATAATTTCTTCTGGAAAACCAAAAAGTCCAGAGTCATGAAATTTGGTTGGCAGTTTTCTAGAGTGGAGCCTTTCAAATTTTGCAAACAAAAATGACCTTGAGTTTTTTTTGAGGTCAAAGGGGTCAAATATTGCAAAAGATTTAAAAAAAATACTCTTCAAGGATACATACTTTCGATAAAATTGTATGGCATTTGAAAGGCTTTGAACTAAACTAACACATTCCAGGTGAGCTATTAAGGCCCGTGGCCTCTTATTATTAATTTAATGCTTTAATTTTTCACAGGATATCTGGCTTGTGCCAATTTGCTATACATTCAACATTTTAATGCTTACAATTTCAAATTGCCAATGAAAAAAGTAAACAATAGAAATAACTGTTTGCAAAAGATTTACAAAAGATGGACTTATCTCATACTCAAGCTAATAAATTGTTAACAATTTATATAGTATATAATTAACAGTTCAAATAATATATTATTTGTTTGCTTATAATGTGATTGAAGAGTTAAAATTGAAAAAAAAAAATAAAGAATATGATTTTTTCTCGAATTGTCTCCCCTCTTTAATGTATATACAGGTAACTAAGGTTATATGCTAGCATACCATGAAATGTATCTTCATTGCAAAAGAGTTCCGCACAAAATAAAAGAGATTAAATATGAATGTCAATTTATTCTTAGTTCATAATCTGGTGATATATTTGAGAGAGAAAAATAACATGTACAACACTTACAACACTGGTTTTTGTGATACTGTTTATAAAATGTTTGAAGACGGATGACTTCTACACCGGTAACAGAAAGACTAAATGTGTAAGGGAGGTAAGCCTTACACAAGTTACAGATAAACTTTAAAGTGTAAGGGAGATAAGTCTTACAGAGTTCACAGGAATGCAATATTGTATAAGCGGTATTGTGTGAAAAGGGCCGATTTCCTATAACACAGGTTGGCGGTGTAAAAAGATAACTTGCACAATTGACATGCCTCCTTTGTCTAAGGGTGATAACTTTTACCTACATGGTGTAATACAAGTTTATGTACTCCGAGTCTATTGTAACCTACATCCATGGTATCGTCATCTGAAACTATTTACTTGCACACTTCAGAAAGACTGGCCCGGAAGATTTTGTAAAGTATTGTATAACTACATTATTCTCTCTAGTTTGGAACACGGACTGGACTACCAAGAGATCAAAGTTTAAAAAAGATCTTATTTTTAAACCCCATGACAACGAGGGGGTGGGTATTTAGGGCTCGTCTGTCTGTCTGTCTGTCTGTCTGTTGTCTGTCTGTCTATCAATGTTCCTAGTAATTAGAAGAACAACGTCATCCTTAAGATTTTGTTGGCACAGTTGAAGTACATTGTGCAGGAAGGAAGGATTTGTTGTGATTCGATTATAATACCCACGATACACATTATTAATACATATACAATAATTGTAGTACACACACATTTTGTTATATTTAATAGACACTTTATCACTAATTTAGAACTTTGTATGGGGTACCAAGGAATACCTATAGATATGTGCGAGCTCGCTCACAGTTTCTCTACTTTATTGTTAGTGCAAGATTCTAGTGACGGGCCATGTCCATCTTCTCTCTCCTTATATCCTCGTATCCTTTCTTCTTCCTCTCGGCTGCTACTATCCACACTCCGTTCCAAAATAAAACTCCAAACCCCCTTCCCCTCCCGATGTCCCTCCGAACCACCTCTATACTATCCCCATCTCATTGATCAGTTCCTATCTACATTCCATATTCCTTCACCCCGAACCATCCCCCTTGCGGGATCGGAAATACTAGAACATGTATGTACGCAGAAGACATCCGATGTTTTAAGTAAATGTCCTCTTTTTGAGCACTACATTTTTTACGCTCGGATGGGCGTGCGTTCGTTATAATTTTGTTATGGGATTTTAAAAAGTCCATAGAAAGGTAAAGGCGTGTTCCAATATGTTCTATAATCTCCCCAGTCAATACAAATACTCTGTTTGTCAATTCAAGTAGTTTCTTCACTGAGAGAGTGTCTGGCTCTTTATCCGATAGTGTTGGTTATGTAGGTGTGGTTTGGTCCGTTAGTCACTATAAGAGATTCTAATGACGGGTATTGATCACATGTTTACCTAACCTAGCTCAGACTCGCTTTTCTCAGTGTACATTTCGTCACGGTCCTACACCGTTCTATGTATTTAAGAGGCGTAGGTTTGAAATTAATATTTAATTTAAAATCTACATGCTTACCGTGTTCTATGTTTTCCTAACACTAATGCATGTTTGCATTGCACATATTTAAAACAGAATTATATAATTGCATTTGATTATATCATATGCGGAGTGCCCCTACTATTCATTAGTTTAAAAGGATCAAGTACCATAAATTGATTTCAGTGCAACGGTAATTTTTTCAATGGAAATCTTATTCTGGTGGTCTTCCATCCAACCAACCACACCCCTTTGGGATTTTGGATGGTAATTTTATTTAAAATACGTTCCGACTGAGTTTCGGCAACAATTTACTATTTAAAAGATATACAGCATTACGATCATGTTTACGGTATCGGAGAAGTCCTACATCTTCCCTGCATAAATACCACAATTTTAACAAAGTATTATTAAAGCCCTAAAATGATAATAGATTGATTTAAGTCATAGTTTGTGTCATTAATAGCTCATTATGGGCTACTGCCGCCGATTTATTTGAACCACTCATGTTTCATGAGTGGAAAATATAGGCACGACTGTCACGAGATATCTACATTGACTGTAAGTCAAGTCAAAGGCTAGGTTTGTAGTATCAATCTAAACCACTCGAAGAAACATGCATCTCAGGTTTAGCTTACTTTCTGTTAGAGACGGAGTTCTAAAACGTGTCAAATTACAGTGAAAATGTTTTTCGAAAGCACATGACGTGTCAAATTACAGTGAAAATGTTTTTTGAAAGCACATGACTTGTTTGTCATACAATGTACATCATTTTTAATGTATCATTACATTATAGCAGCACATAAATGCCAATATTTTATAAAGTTTACTTAAGAAATACCAAAAAATCGACGTACACGGGTCCCATGTACGTCCGGACGTGGAACACATAATGGGTCCTTCGATTCTCTGTCCAAATTCAAGACCATACTTGTCAACTCTCCCTATTTTGGAGGGACCCTATAACTGACCATTTTGAACCAGTGAATTTGCACTGAACATTTGCTATATTTTGTGATTTAATGATTTCATCTGAAAAAATATCAAGAAATGTACTCGTTTAAAGTGTTATTTTTTAGCCCGCCATCATCAGATGGTGTGCTATTTAAATGGCCCTTCGTCCGTAGTCCGTCCGTCATTCAACAATTCTTGTTAGCGCTATTTCTCAGAGAGTACCGGAGGATTTCTCCTGGTTCCTGGTTATGTATAATGAGTTTTGGGACTGATCGAAAAACCAAGATGCGGACACGCGGCCATCTTGTTACAGTTTAAGGTTGTTATCGCTATTTCTCAGAATGTACTGGAGGAATCTTTCTCAAATTTGATAGGTAGGTTCCCATTGGCTCTAAGTTGTGCATGTACACTTTTGAGGTTGATCAAAAGACTGATTAAGATGGAGAACAAGAAATTTAGCATTACTTTTTATGTCTTTATTTATTTTTATGGTAATTAAAATTAACCGTTGCCTCATTCAAATAGACAGCACTATCTACTTCAAACTTCTGTCAAAGACTTTTTAATGCTGCTAGCAGCATGCAGTGCAATGGCATCAACACTTAAAGACGACAAGGTAATAATAAGTTGGTTTTTAAGTCGGGATGGCGGGACTTGAATGTTATTTTTCCGGCGGCGACGTCTACGTGAAGTTTTTGTGTTTAGCTCTGTTTCTCAAAAGGCATTATAGTATACTAGACCAACCAAACTTGGACCATCCATGCGTCCTATAGCCATGTGCCCTATATTTCGCGGTCCAGTGACTCTGACAGCATCTTCATCAATGTTAAGTTTTTGAGTTTAGCTGTGTGTTTCATGCTGTTCCCAAAAAGTTAAAGTGTTGGACTAACTAAACGTGGACTGTAGGTGTTTCAAACGTTGTGCAATTCAAACCAAGCATCATATGCTGAATGTGCCCTATATTTCTCGGCCCAGTGTTTACCAGAGTCGTAATTTGGCTGATCTCACAAATGCATCAAAATTAGTGACATTATGTACCTTGTCAATATTATTTTATCGTGGCCGCAAATACACTTGCACAGACTGAGATTCCCAAAATTATAACCCGCTAATATTTTCTTGACACAAAGGAATGAAAATAAATACTTATAAGAATCAAAATTTACGGGACACATTATGGTAATGCATTGTCCATTCGTCCGTCCGTTTTGGCCGTGCATCCGTCCGTTAGCAATTCTTGTCATGAAACTCAACATTCACATGAAAATTCCGAACTTCGGGTCGAACTAAAAATGCTTCACACAATAAATATTTTGATCAAGGCGGGGACAGAAGACACATCTAATTACGTGCAATTCTTGTTCATAATAGTCACAAAAATAAATATTCCTCGGTTGAACGTATAAAAAGAATCTCAAATAAGTTCCTAACTGACTTTTATACGAAACTAACCGTAGTCCGTTTATGTAATTCGAATTGGTTTAATATTCGGTATAATTTTAATTAATTCAATTTCTAATAACTAGAGACGCAATTAGCATCAAAGATAACTTTCTCGTCTATTTGGATTTTTCTGAGATATCAAACTAGCGTATCACGGGGGGATTACACATATTATAAATCGCAGTGGTTTTGTAATGACGCTCGATATTTCACACTGTTTTTGTATCAGCAGCGATTCGCATAACAATTGTGCCCAAGACAAACACATTTAGTAAACTATTTGAAATGTCAAAATTTACAATTCACCAGGACGGGATAGTGAAATTGATTGTTTCCCCTTGGAAAATGTGTATACATGGATATCAACAACAATACAGTCCCACCGGTATGCTGAAATGTGTACTTAGCAAATAACGACCTGAACCTAAATTGACTCCGGTCACAATGTAAATCAATGGGCATTCAGTCATGTCCATTACTTTTAGTTGTTCCACTGGTCACCCGTGGTTAATAATAAAAGAAAAAGCTCGCACCGTCCAAGCGAAGGTACATATTGACGTTCTGTTAACATATTCAACAGAAACACTTCTATTGGATTTCTATTTCGGAAATTGTGTATATTTATATTTTCAATCTAATTGAACTCCCAAACAAACAAACGCATGAGTGGTCATTTGCCACGCCCGTTACAAATATGAGTATACATGTACAGAGTATTGAAATTCTTGTGCTCGCGGCCAAAACACAGGATACTTTACTTACATACCAGTGCCCTCGGACCAAAACACCAAATAATGCACCTACATCCGAGTACCCTCGGGTTCTAATGCCAGTCAATGTACTTACATCTCAGTACTCTTGGATCTAACACTAAATAATGCACATACATCCGAGTACCCTCGGGTCCTAATGCCAGATAATGTATTTGCATCTCAGTACCCTCGGATCTAACACTAGATAATGTACCTACATCCGAGTACCCTTGGGTCCTAGTGCCAGATAATGTACTTACATCTCAGTACCCTCGGATCTAACACTAGATAATGTGCCTTCATACGAGAACCCTCGGATCCTAATGCCAGATAATGTATTTGCATCTCAGTACCCTCGGATCTAACACTATATAATCTACCTACATCCGAGTACCCTCGGGTTCTAATGCCAGATAGTGTACTAACATCTCAGTACCCTCGGATCTAACACTATATGATGTACCTACATCCGAGTACCCTCGGATCCTAATGCCAGATAATGTACTTACATCTCAGTACCCTCGGCTCTAACACTATATGATGTACCTACATCCGAGTCCCCTCGGATCCTAATGCCAGATAATGTACTTACATATCAGTACTCTCGGATCTAACACTATATAATGTACCTACATCAGGGTACCCTCGGATCCTAATGCCAGATAATGTACTTACATCTGAGTACCCTAGGATCAAACACTAGATAATGTACCTACATCCGAGTACCCTTGGGTCCTAGTGCCTGATAATGTACTTACATATCAGTACCCTCGGATCTAACACTATATAATGTACATATATCCGAGTACCCTCGGGTCCTAGTGCCTGATAATGTACTTACATCTCAGTACTCTCGGATCTAACACTATATAATGTACATACATCCGAGTACCCTCGGGTTCTAATGCCAGTCAATGTACTTACATCTCAGTACCCTCGGATCTAACACTATATAATGTACATATATCCGAGTACCCTCGGGTCCTAGTGCCTGATAATGTACTTACATCTCAGTACCCTCGGATCTAACACTAGATAATGTACCTACATCCGAGTACCCTTGGGTTCTAATGCCAGATAGTGTACTTACATCTCAGTACCCTCGGATCTAAACTAGATAATGTACATACATCCGAGTACCATCGGATCCTAACGCCTGATAATGTACTTACATCTCAGTACCCTCGGATCTAACACTATATAATGTACATACATCCGAGTACCCTTGGGTCCTAATGCCTGATAATGTATTTACATCTCAGTACCCTCGGATCTAACACTAAATAATGTACCTACATTCGAGTACCCATGGGTCCTAATGCCAGATAATGTACTTACATCTCAGTACCCTCGGATCTAACACTATATAATGTCCCTACATCCAAGTACCCTCGGGTTTTAATGCCAGATAGTGTACTTACATCTCAGTACTCTCGGATCTAACACCATATAATGTACATACATCTCAGTACCCTTGGGTTCTAATGCCAGATAATGTACTTACATCGCAGTACCCTCGGATCTAACACTATATAATGTACCTACATCCGAGTACCCTTGGGTTCTAATGCCAGATAATGTAGTTACATCTCAGTACCCTCGGATCTAACACTATATAATGTACCTACATCAGGGTACCCTCGGATCCTAATGCCGGATAATGTACTTGCATCCGAGTACCCTAGGATCAAACACTAGCTAATGTACCTACATCCGAGGACCCTTGGGTTCTAATGCCAGATAATGTGCTTACATAGCAGTACCCTCGGATCTAATACTATATAATGTACCTACATCCGAGTGCCCTCGGATCCTAATGCCAGATAATGTACTTACATCGCAGTACCCTCGGATCTAATACTATATAATGTACCTACATCCGAGTACCCTCGGATCCTAATGCCAGATAATGTACTTGCATCGCAGAACCCTCGGATCTAACACTATATAATGTACACACATCCGAGTACCCTTGGGTCCTAATGCGAGATAATGTATTTACATCTCAGTACCCTCGGATCTAACACTATATAATGTACCTACATCCGAGTACCCTCGGATCCTAATGCCAGATAATGTACTTGCATCTCAGTACCCTAGGATCAAACACTAGATAATGTACCTACATCCGAGTACCCTTGGGTCCTAGTGCCTGATAATGTACTTACATCTCAGTACCCTCGGATCTAACACTAGATAATGTACCTTCATCCGAGAACCCCCGGGTCCTAACGCTAGATAATGTACTTACATCTCAGCACCCTCAGATCTAACACTAGATAATGTACCTACATCAGGGTACTATCGGTCCCTAGCGCCAGATGATGTACTTACATCTCAGTACCCTCAGATCTAACACCAAATAATGTACTTACATCTCAGTACCCTCAGATCTAACACCAAATAATGTACCTACATCCGAGTACCCTCGGGTTTTAACGCCAGATAATGTACTTACATCTCAGTACTCTCGGATCTAACACTAAATAATGTATCTACATCCGAGAACCTTCGGGTTCTAATGCCATAACAAAGTTTCTATTCATACATATAACAGTCATACACATTTAATACAGCACTAAAGGATAATTATTAAACATGAATATAAACAGTAAATCACTAAATGAAGCTGAAGTTTCTAGCACAAATCACATTCTCTGTATATATCACTTAAGTCTCTAGTACAAAACACTCTATCCCAGATGCAGAAGCTGTGATGCTGAATCGGCGTAGGTCATCAGGTCGATAGTTCCAGTCTGATAACGGTCTGGGTGTCCAGGCGTCTGTCGATGTTGGCGTATCTCTTCTTTCTCTCTGGATCCGGCTGATGTCATTCACGTTCTGTATGTCCTTAAACGTCTGGATGATGGTGTAGATGTTGGAGTGGGCATGCAGTACTCTTTTCTTCAGTTTTCCGTGCCAAGCTTCCAGATGGTTGGTAGTCCGAGGTCCTTCTGTTGAGAAGTGGTCCAAGGTTGGTCGGTCTCCTTCTACCCATTGCTCTGTTACGTAGTCGGTGAAAAGCAGCACGGGATGTGGTATGTCAGCATCATCAGCATCTTCAAGGGTTTGGAACCAGATGTCTTCTATGCGGTCTAAGGGGATGAGTGGAAGAACAGCAGCTCGGCGGACAAGTAGTTTGACGTCATCGTTCTCACGGTACAGTGTCTGGAGTCCGGTTGACTGGGCCTTTCGCCAAATACATTGAGTGTAATGGAAAAAACAGCCTTTTATGTTGATTCCAGGGACGACACTACGGATGGCGTTTGCCATCTTGTAGTTGATGTATCAAAGCACACAATAACAGATAAAGTCACACAAGTTCACACAAATCTGAAAATAAGTTCAAGTTTTATATGACAATAATTATAAGAGAAATCACACAAGTCTGAAAGTACAAGTTTAACTAAAACGATGACAAATTCTGAATACAAAATTCACATTCAGTGAGTAAAGAAGTTGATGTTTCCAAGTACAGAGCGAAATATGATAATTCTCCAAAGTGTGCTGCTGTTTTATACATTATCCATTTAACAGTTTGGGATCGGAACTCTAGATATTATTGATTCTTTTGCAATTATTAGCAGCTAGTGATTATCTCATTAGTTATCAGAAGAACAGCTTGGTATCGGAACTCTAAATATTAATTATTATTTTGCAATTATTAGCAGCTATTGATTATCTGATTAGTTATCAGAAGTTCATGTTTATGTTCATGTTCTTTATTTGCTGAAGTTTAACAACTTATGGCAATTACAGATAATACAAAGACACTCACAAGGAAACACTCACACTGACTCTGAAACATCATCCTCATCATCAAGAACACTCACACCAACTCGCACACATCATCCTCATCATCTTCATTAACCTCATCTTCATCATAATCATAATCATCATCATCATCTTCTCAACATCATCATCATCATCATCATCATCACCATCATCATCATCATCATTACACCATTACATCATCATCATCATCATCACATCATTACATCATCATCATCATCATCATCATCACCATATAATAAACAGCAGCAGCAATCATTCGTCATTCATCATACTCGCATTCATACACACGCAAGAACCATTCTTCACCCTCATTCACCCATACAAGACTTATCAATATAATAGTATATTACATAATTTGTATACAATAAACTGATGTACAACATGTATCTTAAGGTCATTGGAGTGTATTGCTAAACGGAAACAGGAAATACATCCCTAGTTGAATATCCAATGTAGGGAGACAGCATCACAATTTCCGCAACTTCTAATGTTTAACATTAAATTGATGAATATTGCATGTTTATTATTGACAGAACAGTGTGTTATCTAGATATTAAAGTATTTAAAAGCAATCCAGTCATTGATTCAGGTTTATTTAATCAATGAGTCACATGTGTCCATTTTTCTGTACTTCAGAAAACCGGCTACCTATTTCACTACAGTGAAGTTTTTCAAGAACGATAACTCTTACCTGCAATTACTATGTGTATATGGTTTTATTATAAAATGTCAATTTTTATATCGTGTATAGAGAATTAATTTTAAACAATTTCAGCATTTATTAAAATGATATACATTGATGCAATACTAATATATGTCAGTATCATTTTTATTGACATTATTTTGTAAAAATATTGTGTCTTTCATTTTTTTTTCAAAATTCACTCCTTTTTACATAAATTTCCATTTAAAATCCTTAAAATTCTGACAACCTATTTTTTTTTTGG
>NW_018407806.1:215630-227770 GCF_002113885.1 Mizuhopecten yessoensis
CTTTCCTAAATTATTAAGTTCTTTTGTGTTTTCGATTTTGAGTAATTGAACACATGTATACATACTAGGCCTTTTGAAATAATATTTCTTTATGTATTTAGACCGGAGGTCTGAATAGCGATTACATTTAATTATAAAATGAAATTCATCTTCTATATCATTTTCATTACATAAAATACATTTTCTTTCTTCTCTAGGTATATCTCTGTAACGGCCACGTTCAATAGACAGGTCATGCGCACATAAACGTATCTTAGAAATATGTTTTAAATAATTAAAATTAATTGCCTTATGAAGATATGGTTGCAATTTAATACTTTCCACTAAATGCTGATATAATACTCCTTTAGAAGAAGAATGAACTTTCTCTAGACAATCTTGCTGAAAACTATCACATAATCGCTGCTTATATACTTCACTAGAATGATAAATACTATCAGTCACAAACATGTATCCAAGGCCGACTCTTGAAAGATCATGTTTTAAGTTAAGGATCCAGGGGTCTTTGTTTTCAACCATATCATCATAACAAGCTTTCAGCACACAGTTATCAGAACGTTGTAATTTAATCCAATACTTAACATTTTTAACTTTTCTTAACAGCTCTAAATGAGATCTTCCAAATACAATTTGAAGTTGATTTACCTGTGCAATTTACCTGTACACTTTACTGCAATAGACTATAACTCACTATCATCACAACTGACCACCTATGTAAACATGTGATTTTAAGCAGAGTTGGTATTCGGGGAAGACCCCCACCATTTGATGCAAAACAATATTTCGTACCAGAGTAGAATATGGGGGACTGACTGCTGAAGCGTCGGAGCTACTCGAACTAACGTTTTAGAATTATTAGAAGTATTAGAAATACGTGTGTGACATACAAGTTTTCAGTACTTACACCTAGTCTTATCAATTCAAATTATTATGCTACCATTCTGTGATTATGTATGTGTTGCTTTGCTTGTGTACTTTGTTTAACTTGTTAAATTGCTTCTGTGATATTTGTTTGTCATTTAACTATAGTCTTTGTAATTTCCTGCATGTGATCAGTATTATACTTCATGTTTGTCGCAAGAATAGCACTACGGTGCTAATGTTTTATTGTTTTAAATATGCGCCGTTTAATTAAAAATTCGTGTATCTTGTATCTTGTTCTCTGACTAGTGTTCCCTGTAGAGAACGTTAGTAGGCGTAGCCCCTGGAATCTCGAGGATGCTGTTGAAGAAAACGGGTATACATTTTCCTACGGACGCCATTTAGTCCGTTTCGTATATAATCCCTGGAACGTATTGCATATACTTATGGGTGTGGAAAAACGAATAAATCATTATTAAATAAATGCGGTGAATGTCTTGGGGTGTATTGTAATTTATTCGTTACTGAAAAAAATAACTCTATAATGCCCAGCGAAGCGAGGGAAGCATTTTCATTTCTGGCTTTATATTTACATATTATATATACGTTATAAATCTTACTGTTTTTGAATTTTGAAAAGAAGTCCTTTGTTATTAATTTAACGTCATGCAAATAATATGCATCCCACCTCTGATGTACTGTCGCAAGGCTACAGTTTATACGATTTATAAGTGTGTATGAACAAAGCCATATGGCCATTTTTGTTTAATGAAATGAAGTTTGATATTTGAATCTCGTCTATCCGTTGTCAACTTTTCAGTGACCAGTATAGTATCACGTCCTTAAAGGTTTGAAACATTCCTTGGTCAAGAAGATCCATTGCTTGAATGGCGTACAACCCGACCAACTCCACAGCCGATATGGCAGAAGTAAGGTGCAAATAGGAATTATATGTGTAAAGACAATAAAACTAAAGGGTTTATTAAATGATTTTATATTTAGCAAGGTTTTGTAATGAAAGTTGTGTCCCTACCACCCAAACGGTCTCCATCTCGCCCCACATCCACCCATAATACCCGGCAGGTGGTGCCCCGAGTGCAGATAGGGTCCCAATAGGGGAGAAGTATAATCCTTAACTTAGAATGGACGAGTGGATTTCAACCTAACTGAGTATGAAACATCCTAGAGCCAAGTATCTCTCAACAAGAACCATAAGCAAGGTATCAATAGGGTAAATAAAGGGAAATCTTTGAAAGACCACTAAATTAGGATAAGTGAAGGGATTTTAACTTGTCCTGTTATGACTTGTTCATTATTAACATGTTTTCGGGTCAATAGCCACGTAATGTTAAACCTGTTTCTGATGTCCGAGACATTTTCCAATATTTCTTATGTTCCATGGGACGATGTTGACTAAACTTGATGCAAGAGTTGCTCAGTTTTCTCTGATTTACCCCATCGAAATTGAAGGTTTCCAGTCTCGAAACACGTATTATACATGTAGCTCCCCTACACAGAAGATCTGTGTGTCCCGAGCAGACCCAATAGATTTCGAGGCGGCTGACTAATTATTGCTGTTTTATTGGTTTGGCTCAATAAGAAATCAAAGATTGCATTCACCTTCTTAAACTGTCAAAAAAACATTTCCAACTTCTTTTCTAGCTCATGAT
This sequence comes from Mizuhopecten yessoensis, assembly GCF_002113885.1. Classification (NCBI taxonomy): domain Eukaryota; kingdom Metazoa; phylum Mollusca; class Bivalvia; order Pectinida; family Pectinidae; genus Mizuhopecten; species Mizuhopecten yessoensis. Next base: position 218,162 of record NW_018407806.1, read on the forward strand.
CAGACGATAAATAAATCAAGTGTGGAGTGCGGTGCAGATTTCAAGGACGTGTTTTTATTTTTTATTATTCCATTTCATCAGATATCCCATTGACATTTATTAGGTTTCACGTCACACAGATATGGTGTCGATTTCACTAATCGCCAGAGCCTCGGGATTTCGTTTGAGAGACTTCAGTCCGTTTTCTTTTAAGATATAAATTCCCATTGAGTACACCTTTTAAATTGTGTCGTTTTGTTAGTTTGTTCGTGCATTTTTTTATTTAGTGTTTACGTTTTCGCCACAACTTAAGATCATTTGAAGAAGGTGTCCCTGGATGACGGAGCTCTCAGGTGCCACTTAAAAGTGTCATATCGCTGAAACATCATAGCCGGGACACTATAACCCAGACCCATTAAACATTCTTTTGCACTCTGACAACAGGCTTACCAGAACTGCACTGAAGCTACACTGCAAACTGCATATAACAATGTTGTCGGATCATACTAATCTAATATTTTATCTTTGAAAGTTTTTTTCTACTTCTTTTTTGAGCCTTGTACAGTTAATATGAGATTCCTATCAATTTGTCGAAAAACGCAAGGAAATACAACAGGTATACAGTCACTAAACAAGTTTATTTCGAAATTGAAATAAAAAAAATGTATTGGATGGCTGTCGTATGGTTAGTGTTCTCAGAGCACGATTACTCCAAGGATTTTGGTTTGGTTTGTTTGTGTTTTACGTCCTATTAACAGCTATGGTCATTTAAGGACGTGCCAGGGTTGGGTGATGGGTGAAGCTGGAGTTCCCCGAGAAAAACCACCGACTTACGGTCAGTACCTGGCGATTTCCCCCCGTAGGCCTCGACCCAGTGGTGGAGGGCTAGTGGTAGCAGAATGGCAGACGCCTCAACCACTTGGCCACCGCGGCTCCTTACTGCAAGGAAGCTGAGGTTTTCCGGCACTAAATCCTCCTGGAGGCCGCTTTCAGATTCACAACAGCTTCAATGAAGTTAAACCAATTTAACACGAACATAAAAATAAAGAACATCAGTTTAAAGCAAACATATGTTAGAAACATTAAAAGTACTTTGTACGTAAACGTTTAAATGCAAGGATCAAACATAGATGCAAACGATGAAAAATGGAAAACGAACAGGAAAATACTGAAAGCATCATAATCGAATACACAAATGCTTTTAAGAAAGCAACATGAAAACAATTGGGAAACATTAGTAAAATTTGTGTCTTATGTAAAAAAACAACTTACTGCTGAATATTTTTGTATCTTACGTCCACTGACTGCTGTTTGAATTTCGGAATTACTGAACATTTTAAATTCGCTGCATGTTTCTTCTCCGCAGACGACATGTAGTCAAGATTTGCGCATGCCCGTTTCATTTCGATCACCACGTGTCTGCGTTGTGGGCGGGCTTAGCACGTGGGTCGTGTTTTGATAGGTTGACAACACAAATCGCGGATGTTGATCGACACACTAACAACAAGCTGAAAAGTTGCATAAAGATTTACATTTTTGTGATACCGACATCATTTTTGGTGGGCAAAGGATCTTTACAAACTGCAAATTTGCCAATCAAGTGTACGAGCATTTGTTTAGGAAGTGCTTTGTTGGCAAACGATGGTGTCCACCTCCAGTGAAACCACACAAGGGTCATTATATAGTGTAATCTCACTGAAATATCACACCATGGACTTCTTGATACAAAATTGGCAAGGAAGAAAACCAGGGATAAGAAGAACAAAAAACATATGGGAAAAAATAATGTTACGCTCAAGCAAAATTCAAGGGTAATGTATACCCTTCGGCTCAGTACACAAGGACGAGGAAAAAAATCACATACTCGAACGTGACATGTGGGGGTTTTGTATCTTATTTGGTATACAAAGTTTTCGCTTTATCTGTTATCACACAATCTAAATCTCTAGAGTGCACTGGTCATACACGTCACAAATGCTGTCAAAAGAGTGACAATTGCCTTGTGACAGAAAATCGTCTGAATCCCAACAAATCTACAAACCGAAATTGTTGGAGAGGGAAACATTTTGTTCTCTTACTCTCTTCTGATCTGATATACCCCCAAACCTTCCTGTATACATTGTATATTACGTTGAAATGTGATACCACCGCTTATCTCCTGTCGCCGACCAGAGTGGCCTTTTGGGTGTAAAACTCGTGGATCATCCCACAATAGCTGTATTCATCAAAATATTTTGAAAAAAACTGTCTTTTTAACAACATGTTTATGAGCGCTATTACGTAACTATGTGTTGTTAACACGAAATGTTTGTGACGCCGAGTGTCAAACAAGTTTTGTCGCGTGATTTCTTAAAAAATACGTTAACATTATTACGCCCAGAAAATGCAAGGTCATTGTGAAATACAAACCCAATTTCACGTACGTCAAACCTAAATGAAGTACAAATCGCCCTTCTCGCTTTAAAATGAAAGCTTTACAGACAGATTTTACATTCTTATAGAACTTCAAGTTTCCTCAAAGAAATGGCTATTTTTCATATTTTTTACCTTTACAAGTTCACACAAAAGTTAGAAAGACGTTCTAAAACACGAGTTTTACATTTGCATAGCACTAAACCTTTCATTCCAACAGTAATTTTATAATAGTTTTACTTTCAAAAGCTTCACAGGCCCGTTTGAGAGACGCTCTGAAACAGCTTACGAAAGCAACTGGGTAGAAAAACTACAATAGGTCGCAGAAAAGCATTACGCATTACACGTTCACACTCCCACGCCTTGGTCAAAAACTGAAGGTATGATTATCCGGTAAATATTTATTGCGCATATAAAATAGAAATATAGATTAAATATGCATGTTCTGCTGTTCATGAAAAAAACTCGTCTGCTTCATTATTTCCTGCTCAGGATGAGATCCTTGCTCGATTACAAAAGTATGCAAATATATTTCGAAAAAAAATCGAAGTTCGTAAAATTATTAAGATATAAATCACTGCACATGTATATTTGCATGGACATGTATGTACATATATATCTTTATTAGCCAACACTTTCTAGCTTTAAACCACTCATACATGTTATTATCCGACTTTTAAAAGCTAGACAAACGTCATCAAATCGGATCGTTGGTCATCAATAATAAAATCTCCCACTCACGTTACGCTTATGTGATAATAGTCACGATATTTTGTTACAGTTGCGAGGCCCAAATAGTGACCGCTTAGAGTGCAGAGGTTTCGGGTTCAAATCCCCGTAATGCTGATTCGTTTGACTCATTTGTATGTACCGCGGGTTATCTGCTGTATAAAAACTAACATACGTAATGTATACCACTATCACTTCAGACTTAAGTGCTCCCATCTGTACTTGCAGCTATGTAAACATGTAAGTAATCGATGCTTTCGATTTAGATATACTTTTATGAGTTGTTTACTTGATATATCCTTGATATACCAACAACGTCGTTCATTATTCGAATGTAAACTCCGAGTTTTCAACTTAGAACTTCACACAGACGATATGATACATTGCCAGTAATATCAACCAATATTTCAGTCATAATTAAAGGTCTACGATAAACTTGAGAATTTCTATAATAATGTTGTGTTTTTGTTTACATTTAAATATCTAACATCTCCCACAGTTTCTATAGTTTTTTGGCAACAATTCTTAGAATGCCCGCTTCATCAGATAGCCCGCATTTGGGCATTTTTCAATGTTTAAATACGGATAGCCCGCGGGCAACACGTAAGAAATTACGATATACAATCTGATATTAAAATGCGGAGTTTAAACTTACACTACGTATCCAACAGGGGCACACTGGTGTGATTCTTGTCTGATATATATATCTGATAAACAGAAGTCTCCGACTAAAGATATGATGTCGACAACTGTGGCTAAAATTCTGACTTGCGACTCCCGCCATCTTAAATGACGGTTTCCCGTGTCCGGATTCAACCGTCTCAGCAGAGCTTGCGCTTGTGCAACACATTGCAGGTTGATGCCACACCGTTTCACGACTCCCGCACTGTCGACTTCAGCAATCCTGACTCCCGCTTTCCGGGTCCCTTCCGATATCTGCTCTTCCAGAAATAGCAATACTGCGATGGCGTATAACCCGAAAATAAATAGACCTAATAATTTTACCCACGCTCGAAACTCCAGGAATTAGACTCTCCTATACGGTGGCTGTCTGAAGACATCTTCTTACATATACGTGATGTGCAGAAAGTCCATGTGTTACGGTCTACGTTTCGTGTAGAGAACGCTAGAGAGCGAAATCCCTGGACCACATATGGGGTCCACTAATACCCCTTAACACAGGATGGCGCATCTGGGCCTCCCTTGTGCGACTATAAAACTGATCAGATCTCCGTTGGAGACTAAAAGGAGGCCGAATGGTTGCCTATGTCGTTCAAAGGTGGTACACATGATGTTGAGACAACGCCTGGGACGCCATGGACGCCATGGTCACCGTAAATTTTTGAACATGTTCAAAACAGTCGCACATAGGCCGCCGAGGAAGTTGGTTGCTCAATGGTGGCTCAAATGAGACATACGGGAGGCACAAGCATCGCCGTGGTTAACAAAATGGATGTACAATGATCGGCCAATGATCGCCACATAATAAATACGACGTTCTGTAGCAAATGTTACCGTCATTCTGCATGGGTGATACTTCTGCCTCCATTGTGATTCATTAGTCGCCGATGACGGCATAGAGGAAGCACAGAGAAGGCGTAATGGTTGCCCACCAGCATCTGGAGCAGTTTGTCGCCAATGTGTGTTTGGCAACACAGGGACCTGTGAATTGATTACAGCATGTATGTTTCGAAGATATCCTGATGTGTAAGGAGGGTAACCAACACTCGGTATAATTACCCTTCATCGTCAACTCCCACCCATCCCAAACTCCCCTACTCCATCCCATCTCCAAATAATGATTACATCGAAGGTGGCAATTTTTAAACGAACATTGATCTTAATTTCTTTAAATATCTAATATTACTCACTACACAGCAGGATAGACCCACCAAACACAAATCATGCATTTAGTTCTCAGGACCCTGTGCTTTTGCCTGCCTGTACATTGATTGTACATAGCATCTAATTTGTCCGTGCACAGTGGCGACCTTCACACACTGGTGGATTGAGAGCTTTATAATATACGACAGAGTATCAGATCAAGGCAAAAAAAAGCGACAGACGCTTTACATACATTTACGCATTATTAAGGTTCTGTCATGCGTAGTGAATCTTTAGAGTCTGCCTTTTCAAGGATAATAATACACTATATTACAAGCGATACCGTACAGCGTGAAGGGAAGGGAAAATTACAGTGTACTCCGTCAGAAATACCGAGAGACAGATTTGCATAAGGGTTTCAATAATTCGATAAGATTGTAGGGAAGGAGGACTGTGAAAGTTAATTATTCTCAATGGTCATCCCCAAGAGGTCCCGGTTGAGATGGCGACGAAAACGTATCCGAGAAAGAAACGAACGAGTGAGGCTCTTTAAATACTTTCGAGTCGACATAAGTAACTCGTAGGTCGGAAGTCGATGGCAGAAATATGCCACCATACTATCGCACTGGCCATGGTCGACTTGCGGTACACAACCTTGATTGTTTGTAACCGATTACCTACCTGCCTCGATAAGGTAGAATATAATAAATTCGTGAGAAGCATATCGTGATACCAAATATTCACAAAGCGTCTACTTTTATTGCAAATATTTCAAATATCTACACCCAAGAGTAGACACTATTTACAATGATATTTACAGCAATGGGACACACACTTTTGTGTATATAGTAGAGAGTTCCGAATGTTGCGTTCGGGATAGTCTCGAGGAGTTAAAGAAGCTATTTTGACGATTATCACACATGTTACAGGCGACCTTTATTAATACGAGGTCGGTTATCTCGAATACCGAATTTGTTGCTCCATTACGTATACGTGCATCAATATACCGAGTTTCCTCTGGCCCTGACACCAGCCTTAGACATTTTGACACCAGAAACCAATCTGTCAAAATGTTTTGGTCTGGTGTCAGGGCCAGAGGGAACTCGGACTAGTATATCAACTGACTCGTATACCTCGATGTTTTGTTCATTGGTTACGACGTAACGGAGTTTGGTTGTTTTAAATATCTACTAACCGACATACATTTAGCTACAATGTATAGTACATGCATATGGTTCCTGCTAACACGCGGTTTTTTTGCACATATGTTTTGTCGCTGTGATGAGCCAAAACGTGATAATACGTCAACAAATATGCGTTAGGTCAAATAGCATACCACTAAATCAATCCTGAGCCGATTTCTTACCAGGTGGTACCGGAAGTGTTTATTCCGTGTAAATTGTCAGCACTGAAAGTGAATAGAACTGCGATCCAAATTAGAACTCTTTAGTTCGCAGTAAAGCGATTCCACCCGTTCAAAACGATAAAAAAACAATTACTGTGCTCTCTCATTGAAAACACCGAACAAACGCGATTGGATTTGTTGTTTTCATCGCATACCGCTAAGACTATCTATTTTATTTCGGTGGTACGTGTATTTGGACACCATCATGATACGGCATAAATCAAGTAGACGCTGTAAAGCCGGCGAGTTTACAAACAAACAGACCGGTATCACACTCTCTCGGCTGGTTGTGAAGTTAATGGTCTGGAACCAGTACCGTATTGTTATTAATTATTTAATGGAGTTATGTGACCATTCGAAGGAACATAAGTAACTCGTAGGTCGGAAGTCGATGGCAGAAATATGCCACCATACTATCGCACTTGCCATGGTCGACTTGCGGTACACAACCTTGATTGTCTGTAACCGATTACCTACCTGCCTCGATAAGGTAGAATATAATAAATTCGTGAGAAGCATATCGTGATACCAAATATTCACAAAGCGTCTACTTTTATTGCAAATATTTCAAATATCTACACCCAAGCGTAGACACTATTTACAATGATATTTACAGCAATGGGACACACACTTTTGTGTATATAGTAGAGAGTTCCGAATGTTGCGTTCGGGATAGTCTCGAGGAGTTAAAAAGAAGCTACTTTGACGATTATCATACATGTTACAGGCGACCTTTGTTAATACGAAGTCGGTTATCTCGAATACCGAATTTGTTGCTCCATTACGTATACGTGCATCAATATCCCGAGTTTCCTCTGGCCCTGACTAAGACATTTTGACACCAGAAACCAATCTGTCAAAATGTTTTGGTCTGGTGTCAGGGCCAGAGGGAACTCGGACTAGTACATTTGTATATCAACTGACTCGTATACCTCGATGTTTTGTTCATTGCCCATGGGGTTACGACGTAACGGAGTTTGGTTGTTTTAAATATCTACTAAACGACATACATGTAGCTACAATGTATAGTACATGTATATTGTTCCTGCTAACACGCGACTTTTTTGCACATATGTTTTGTCGCTGTGATGAGCCAAAACGTGATAATACGTCAACAAATATGCATGAAGTAAAATAGCATACCACTAAATCAATACTGAGCCGATTTCTTACCAGGTGGTACCGGAAGTGTTTATTCCGTGTAAATTGTCAGCACCGAAAGTGATTAGAACTGCGATCCAAATTAGAACTCTTTAGTTCGCAGTAAAGCGATTCCACCCGTTCAAAACTATAGTAAAAAAACAATTACTGTGCTTTCTCATTGACAACACCGAACAAACGCGATTTGATTTGTTGTTTTCATCGCATACCGCTAAGACTATCTTTTTTATTTCGGTGGTACGTGTATTTGGACACCATCATGATACGGCATAAATCAAGTACATGCTGTAAAGCTGGCGAGTTTACAAACAAACAGACCGGTATCACGCTCTCTCGGTTGGCTGTGAAGTTAATGGTCTGGAACCAGTACCGTATTGTTATTTAATGAAGTTATGTGACCATTCGAAGGAACATTTTTAATGTATTTTTTTTTAAATGTAATGAAGAGTACCGCCGAGTATTCTCATTAGCAGTTTCGTTTACTTAAAAACCAAAATTGATATCTTTACGAAAGTACGGTGGGGCGCTATACATAAAACATTCGGCTAACCTCGGCTGATTCCGGTACCCTTGATGGACAAGGTACGGAATCTGTCGAGATGTGACGGACGAGTGTAAATAAAACAGATCAGTCGCAAATCTATCGTAACCGTCAGCACTTTCCGTAAACGAGACTATTTTCTCTCGTTGCCTTGACTTACCTTACATATTTTAATGTTATATTTGACCGTTGTGCCGTAATAATGTATTTGGAAGGCTATTAATTTCATCATGGCGTGGATTGTCATTCTTTCAGGGTCTACTTTCATAAGTCTCTTAATAACTAATATTTAAGTTTATATTTTTCAGTGTGACGATGAAAGAATGTTTTCAAGAACGTCATATTGACGTATAAGAAAAAATCAAAGAAATCATGTATGAACATATTTTCAATGAGAATAAAAATACAAAGTTAAACGATAAAGAAAACCAATAAAATATAATAAATACGACATAACAATGCCTATTTTGCCGTCAGATATCTGGGTAGATGCATATGTAGCCCTGTTGCAATTGCATTATAACTCAAAACCTAGACGAAACGTAAGTTTAAACAGAATTATAAAACTATGTCAAAAAGATTGTATGATAATACATCCATCGTATACGTGTAGTAACCTCCTTCATGTTTGTCTGAGAAAACTATTAACGCATGGCTTCATCTTTATAAGTTATAATTGTATCGCTTGTCTTGCTATAAACATCTTGTTACTGTACACTGTGATTGAGACCTATGTGTTCTATTTCACAATGAGTATATACTCTCATTTAATTATGTAATATTTAGTAATCGTTCTACCTTCATGTTGAGGTTGTATGATTGATTTTGTTGTAATTTATTTCATAAACAATTAAATTATGCTTCTTAAGAGTCCGCTTGGTTACCTTAGGAAAAGCTTAAAGTTTTCCCCAAACTATAACTATTACATGAATTTGTAATTATTATGTATGGAATTGAATCTATTGCATATGTTCTCCGCCAGTGTACACGATATATTTCTGTACGCCTATATGCAATGTCCATTTGGTAATGAATTGAATTGAATTGAATGTATCGTGACTAGGCAGTGTGATGCATGTAATATAAGGGACCGACTAGACAGAGTGTTACCGTATGACACGTGGTTAGACATGTACACTGCGTGGTCGTAGCGTGGATGGGGATAGAGGCGGGGCAAGGGGGGAGGCAGTTGACCCCACGGATACTTTCCATGCTGAATATACATTCTTCTACAGCGTCTTGGGATTCTGCGCCCCTACTCCCACTCCCCTTCCCTTTATCACAGGACCAAAACTTCCATAATTATAATCGTGAAGTATCATGCACCCTTAAGTTATTTCTTATTTAGCCCGTAAGGGGGAGTGAAACACAGTGTCTCCTTTGTTATACTTTGTGTGTACTATCAACCAGACACCGATGTATATTTTTTGTTATTTTCAAATTGTTGTAGACGGCTTTAAAGGCAGTACATTTTCATATCATGTTTCTTTTGGAAGCCATTCATAACTACATACAGACGTAAACGTAAAGCGGCGTATATCCGCGAGAGGGGGTGGGG
>NW_018407806.1:227779-235175 GCF_002113885.1 Mizuhopecten yessoensis
GGGATGTGGAGCCTTAGCGAACACCTCATACCAGTATTTAAATACCTTAACTGATATCAATATTTATTATCACAAATTTTACACAGATTTGTATTTCACTTAGACACGCGATAATGTGCAACAAGAGGTTAAATGTTTACGACAATCATTTACATGGCGTAATTAAATTACAGCAACAAGGTGTATGTTAGAAAACTGATCCTAAGTATTTACGGGTAAACTGTAAGCTGTATAAACATATTCTTTTTGAGACAGTGTCAGGTCTACAAAAACTTTAAGTGACACTACAGTAGTAGAATCAAGAAAATAAAAATAAAAATGAGATGGAGAGCGTCAGTGTATCTAAATGCTTTTACCGCATGTAATATCAAAGGTATTCAGGAATTTTGTCAGCTTTAAAATTGATTTTAAGTGTCACCGGTAAAAACCAGAAAAAAGCAAAGACGAGAAATGGAGAGCCTTTGTGAACACCTTCCTTGTATTTTATATCCAGTATGCAACTCTTGATTTGTCACAAATTAACGATAAAAATTAAAAAGGACATTTACAAAAATCAAATGATATTTGATATTTCATTCACGGCTACCCGTTTAGATCGATATACAGATGCAGACAGAAGCCGGTCATTACAACAAACTAATTTTTTAATCATGACGACATGCTTGAGTCGTTATTACGAGATTGATATGTTGTAATTACGAGATGCCAGTGTTGTAATTAGGACATGCTTGTGTCGTCATTACGAGATGCAGGGCCATATTGTAAACTAGACATTGTCTAAATATGTAACCCTGGATGAATAAAAGATATTATTATTATTATTATTATTGATAGGTTGTAATTACGAGATGCCAGTGTTGTAATTAGGACGTGCTTGTGTCGTTATTACGAGATAGCTATGTTGTAATTACGAGATGCCAGTGTTGTAATTAGGACGTGCTTGTGTCGTTATTACGAGATAGCTATGTTGTAATTACGAGATGCCAGTGTTGTAATTAGGAAGCGCTTGTGTCGTTATTACGAGATAGCTATGTTGTAATTACGAGATGCCAGTGTTGTAATTAGGACGTGCTTGTGTCGTTATTACGAGATAGGTATGTTGTAATTACGAGATGCCAGTGTTGTAATTAGGACACGTTTGTGTCGTTATAACGAGATAGCTATGTTGTAATTACAAGATGCCAGTGTTGTCATTAGGACGTGCTTGTGTCGTTATTACGATATAGCTATGTTGTAATAACGAGATGCCAGTGTTGTAATTAGGACGTGTTTGTGTCGTTATTACGAGATAGCTATGTTGTAATTACGAGATGCCAGTGTTGTCATTAGGACGTGCTTGTGTCGTTATTACGAGATAGCTATGTTGTTATTACGAGATGCCAGTGTTGTAATCAGGACGTGTTTGTGTCGTTATTATGAGATAGCTATGTTGTAATTACGAGATGCCAGTGTTGTAATTAGGACATGCTTGTGTCGTTATTACGAGATAGCTATGCTGTAATTACGAGATGCCCGTGTTGTAATTAGGACGTGCTTGTGTCGTTAGTATGAGATAGCTATGTTGTAATTACGAGATGCCAGTGTTGTAATTAGGATTTGCTTGCGTCGTTATTACGAGATAGCTATGCTGTAATTACGAGATGCCCGTGTTGTAATTAGGACGTGCTTGTGTCGTTATTACAAGATAGCTATGTTGTAATTACGAGATGCCAGTGTTGTAATTAGGATTTGCTTGCGTCGTTATTACGAGGTAGCTATGTTGTTATTACGAGATGTCAGTGTTGTAATTAGGATTTGCTTGTGTCGTTATTACGAGGTAGCTATGTTGTAATTACGAGATGCCAGTGTTGTCATTAGGACGTGCTTGGGTCTTTATTACGAGATATCTTTGTTGTAATTACGAGATGCCAGAGTTGTAATTAGGACGTGCTTGCGTCGTTATTGCAAAATAGCTATGTTGTAATTACGAGATGCCAGTGTTGTAATTAGGACGTGCTTGTGTCGTTATAACGAGATAGCTATGTTGTAATTACGAGATGTCAGTGTTGTAATTAGGACGTGCTTGTGTCTTTATTACGAGATAGCTATGTTGTAATTACGAGATGCCAGTGTTGTAATTAGGACATGCTTGTGTCGTTATTACGAGATAGCTTTGCTGTAATTACGAGATGCCAGTGTTGTCATTAGGACATGCTTGTGTCGTTATTACGAGCTAGCTTTGCTGTAATTACGAGATGCCAGTGTTATCATTAGGACATGCTTGTGTCGTTATTAGGAGATAGCTATGTTGTAATTACGAGATGCCAGTGTTGTCATTAGGACATGCTTTTGTCGTTATTACGAGATAGCTTTGTTGTAATTACGAGATGCCAGTGTTGTAATTAGGACGTGCTTGTGTCGTTAGTACGAGATAGCTATGTTGTAATTACGAGATGCCAGTGTTGTAATTAGGACATGCTTGTGTCGTTATTACGAGATAGCTATGTTGTAATTACGAGATGCCAGTGTTGTCATTAGGACATGCTTGTGTCGTTATTACGAGATAGCTATGTTGTAATTACGAGATGCCAGTGTTGTCATTAGGACATGCTTTTGTCGTTATTACGAGATAGCTTTGTTGTAATTACGAGATGCCAGTGTTGTAATTAGGACGTGCTTGTGTCGTTAGTACGAGATAGCTATGTTGTAATTACGAGATGCCAGTGTTGTAATTAGGACATGCTTGTGTCGTTATTACGAGATAGCTATGTTGTAATTACGAGATGCCAGTGTTGTCATTAGGACATGCTTGTGTCGTTATTACGAGATAGCTATGTTGTAATTACGAGATGCCAGTGTTGTCATTAGGACATGCTTGTGTCGTTATTACGAGATAGCTACGTTGTAATTACGAGATGCCAGTGTTGTAATTAGCACGTGCTTGTGTCGTTATTACGAGATAGCTATGTTGTAATTACGAGATGACAGTGTTGTCATTAGGACTTGCTTGTGTCGTTATAACGAGATAGTTTTGTTGTAATTACGAGATGTCAGTGTTGTAATTAGCACGTGCTTGTGTCGTCATTACACACATGTATTGTGTCGTTATTACGAGATAGCTATGTTGTCATGACGAGATGCCAGTGTTGTCATTAGGACGTGCTTGTGTCGTTATTACACACATGTATCAATAAAGTCAAGTGACACAGCTGTAGTGGTTTCCATAACACTGAAAACAAAACATTTCGTCCGAATCCGACAAAACTTTCCATACTTCACTGTTCATCGGTATCGATATTGAACACTGAAACTAAATGTACCATTTTAAACTGTATAGATCTATCTCGTATACAGGAAATTCAATAATCCGGATATCTCCGCCCGAAAAGAATCGAAATAGGCTTCCTTACGCTTCGGAATTTCAACCTGATCCGACAAGAACATTTATTCGGATTATCTGATAACAACGGTTTATCGGCTACCTCGATCATTTACAAGTATGTGATTTGATTTATCTCCCTTTTAAATATATTTTTAAATGCATTATTGATTCAATAAGTCGGTTTCTTTTGGTTTCGTTCAACTGTATCAAAATTTAAACAAATTATCAAAGTTTTATTAAATTTTAATGTATATAGCCTCTTATTTTGTAATTGTTTTGGAAACTGTTACACCGTTCAGTACACTTGTAGATCTGAATGGCGTTAAACAGGCACATCAAATTCAATATTCTATATTCTAAGTGGTTATAAACGTCTCTGTCCCGTAGTTATAGAGCAAATTATAAAGGCCATTGACATAATGAAGAATAACTAGTTGTCGGCCTATGACCAGAATTGAGGTCAGTCGACGTGGAAAAGGTAGTGCATGAAAGAACAAGAGTAGTAAAAAAACACCAAGATGTGTATCTTCAAATACCATAGTGAACACACCATATACAGTCATGTAGCGACAGGGATAATAGGCCAACATTTGACCTCTTTGGTGGGTTTTAAAGAAGAATGCATGAATCGTGAATTCAGCCGTCGCGCCACGCACCGGTCGCTTTTTGTGAGATTACGGGGAGAAGACAAATTTCTTACGACTTCATCTCCGATGAGAGACAAATCCAAATGCCGAAAAACGACCACCAGGATTTAAAATAAGTTAAAATTATGGAAATGGATTAAACAAATCTATTGCGTAGAGTTTTATTCAGCATGTTTTGGACTGTAGATGTGATAATATCTATTCAGTGTTTTTGACGTTGAGACTCTAACGAGCAGAATGTTAGGTTATCTTCGTTTTTATTCTTAATAATCATTACTCACATTATGACAACCATAAGTGATGATTAAATGAGAATTTGAGCAAGAGAATCCAATATGATATTTATCTTGACATTAATAGACAAGTTGCCAAACCAGTTTAACTAGTCGATGAATTCCACCCGGTGCCGACATAGCATTCACAGTGTTTGAATTGGATTTAAAAGGCGCTGCCATGTATACAATATGTACTTCAAGGTCAATTCAGTCCGCTTTTTCCTAGGTAGGGACGACTGTAGACGAATCCCCTCGTAATATAAAAAGTCCACAAGTTTTGCTCTGGTTTGTACCACGCGAGCCAAAACTATGTACATGTAATTATTATATGCGTATATTAAATACCTACGGTAAATACCCCGAAATTATGATACGTCCAAAATAGCAGAACAAGGAATGATATGATATGGTAAATGTGAATGATGTTTGCATATTTTTTTTAGTTGAATGTAAATATTGTGTATTGTATGGCGACATATTTAATATTCCAGTTTATTAGGTCGCTCCCAACTTCAAATCTCTCATTGCGTTGATCTCTATTCATTTCCGTAAAAAAACCCACGGATTATGTATATTTTTACCTTGACGCCATTATTACTTATTTCATGACAAGATGGCGGACCCAGAGAAACACAGCTGTGCATAGCTTTCGAGAAAAAATATATCGAACGACTGTAAACATGAAAATAAGTCAAAAATCTCTGCAAACGCTGTGTAGGTTCGGGGAAAAGAATAAACCTTGGCCCGTATTCAGGAAACCGTTATGATGCTCAAGCATGGACTCAGTGTTCAGGGCACCTTTATTTAAACGCACTTGAACCATGTGATACGGTCAAAAAGTCCCGTCTTACCATTCAAAACAATATTCGTGTTGAAGTCTCTTCAATTGTTTTTCCTACTCCTTAACAAAATGTATTTTGTTCTAAATTTATAACTGGAACAAAAAAAAAAAAAAAATGGGCTGGAGCACAGAATCCGAGTTTTAGCATGGGAATGGTAAAGGGCGACTTATATTGGACTTGCAGAGGAATCCCCATTGCGCCATAAACAACATGTCGTAACTTCCGGTCAAGTTGCTAACAATACAACTATTTCCATATCAATAATTCGAAGAACTAATTTGATGAAAACAATAATATTTTTTTTTATAAAACTTATCAAATCAACATTCGGGGCCTGTTTGTTTATGCGGATGTAACACATTTGTAGTTCATGAGTAAAACCTGACGCACCTGCAGATGTTACTGCAGGCCTTGAAACAACGACAAATCATAAGGTTCGTCCCAATTTTATTAAGCGAACAACTCTGATCCAACCGGTCAGACCGTTCCGAATGCGATAAATGAAGTGGCATACATGTATGTGTTTCTAACGTAAGTATATCAACACTATGGATTTTTGTGTTTATTGCACAATGTGGTATAAGAATGTTATATAGGAAACGCTGAGCCGTTTACACTGATGAATTGAATGAGTATTGAAAGTGGAGCAGTGGAAGATTAAGTTAGAAAAGTGTTGAGATTGTCTGGATTATCAAATTCTGATTCTATCTATTTTAGCAAAATTAATTTAAACGAAAAAGAAAAAGAAATCAACAAAAAAAGCGTAAGAGCGACTAATGTTGGGCCCCTGCAGAATCGGGGGTTTTCTGCTATAACTTCATCTCAGGGGTCATTTAAGAAACCAGAATGGATCGTCTGCCCTTATTACAACCCTTGGGATCTTTATCTTTCTTTATCTTTCTGTTCTCACTTCTCTACTCTGTCTCCCTAGTCACCCGTCACAGGTGACCTTAACTGTTTCGAGGACGTTAAACCCCAAACAAACAAAATCGACGAATAAAACGCCATCCGAACTTAGAACATTTACCGTACATTCAGGGTAAGCTATATATATATAAACGGGTACCAGTACTCCCGTATCCTCACTGTCAATTCACAAATGGTTAGTGGGAAACTACACCTAGCCTACTAGTCACTGGATATCCCGACTGTTACATCACAAGTCAGGGGCAGTACTTTCCGTGTCCAGTAGATCTGGACACTACGATGGGCGGAACTGACCCATCTTATAACGTATTATTTCTGTTAATTTTCGGGATATACCTGGCCAATTTTGCAGTTTCCACAGGTAAGTCTGATGATATTATTTTTTATGTGTTTACATGTTAACAGCTGTTCTGCATTTGAAATAGACATATCCTACACATTATGTATAATGCAATGCATATTTATATTTAGTGCAATATCCAGAGACAAGGTGCTGGAAAGGCAGACTAAGCAGGGGGTTCGACACTCACCCCCACCCCCACCCTGGACATTTTTATTTCTTTATTTTTATTATTTATTTATAGTTCATTCAAATATTGTTTATAACACCCAACACTGTACTAAAAATGTATTCCTATAATTCACAGTCATGTTTTCATTCTACAAACAAAATAGCACCCCTTTCCCCCGACCATAATACATTAAAATGATGGCGAGGAGATTTATATTATAGAATTGAAAAAGGAGGCTGTATGCGCAAAGAATTTTCTTTTCATTTCGGTATTATAAAAGAAATGTATTATGTCCCTGCTGAGCCCTTTGACCCTTTCGACTGAATGGTTTCCTAAAGCCCTCGATATATCAATTAATATTCTCAAATATCGAATTAACATTTCACAATTATTGCCATCCAGCGTGCCAGAAAATTAGTCACATTTGAGTTAGTTTCGAATGATGACGAAAATGCATAAACGTGGCGATAATTTTGTTTTCTACGTATGTTTTCAAAAATTAAAATGTCGTGTTATAATAATGAGTGTTGATCATTGTAAAGAAAGATTGACATATATACCTGTATCGTGTGGATTTCACCTGCCGATCAATGAAAGCCAGCAATAGACTCAATAGAAATGTACATGCAGGACGTAACTCGAAACCTCCCCAGTGTACGTGTACTTCCGCTTTAAACATGATATTTAGCTGCAAAGACAATAAACAAATCATAGGTGATTGTACAGTATATATAGGTGATCAGTATACAGTATATATAGTGTATTAGTATACAGTATATATAGGGTATCAGTATACAGTATATATAGGTAATCAGTATACAGTATATATAGG
>NW_018407806.1:235659-236298 GCF_002113885.1 Mizuhopecten yessoensis
TCAGTATACAGTATATATAGGTGATCAGTGAACAGTATATATAGGTGATCAGTATACAGTATATAAAGGGTATCAGTATACAGTATATATAGGTGATCAGTATACAGTATATATAGGTCATCAGTATACAGTATATATAGGTGATCAGTGTACAGTATATATAGGGTATCAGTGTACAGTATATATAGGTGATCAGTATACAGTATATATAGGTCATCAGTATACAGTATATATAGGTGATCAGGGTACAGTATATATGTGATCAGTGTACAGTATATATAGGTGATCTGTATATATAGGTGATCAGTATAGAGTATATATAGGTGATCAGTGTTCAGTATATATAGGTGATCAGTGTACAGTATATATAGGTGATCAGTGTACAGTATATATGTGATCAGTGTACAGTATATATAGGTGATCTGTATATATAGGTGATCAGTATAGAGTATATATAGGTGATCAGTGTTCAGTATATATAGGTGATCAGTATATATAGGTGATCAGTATACAGTATATATAGGTGATCAGTGTACAGTATATATAGGTGATCAGTATATATAGGTGATCAGTATAAAGTATATATAGGTGATCAGTATACAGTATATATAGGTGATCAGTATACAGTATATATAGGTG
>NW_018407806.1:237909-238871 GCF_002113885.1 Mizuhopecten yessoensis
CGTCTCAAGTCGCAAGGACGTCTTTTGCCGGCGTATCTACTTTCTACCACGAAATCGTATAAATTAGATGTATCTTAACCAACACCCGGGAGAATGATTACTCCGACATATCAGGGTTAAGTCAAAACAAACATTATTGTAACTAATTCGCGGGTCCGTATAGTTTATAGTCTGTTTTTATACGTCTCTGATTGAATTTTGAGACTGAAGTACTATGTCTGTTTTACGTATCGTTTTAATTTAGTTCAAATATTGAACAGGGAAAGTATAAAGACAACCACTGTGCACGGGTGTGTGTAGCTTCGGGTATATAATAATAAAAGATGAAGATGAGTAACACTTACATACCCTTTTCATTATGCATCGGAAACGTATGGTTGGTGTTTCTATCTGTATGCGTTATATGTTTTTTTTTATATCAGTTGAATTCATATGAGCTTCAGATCACTAGTACCGTAAACATTCCAAAAGTTTCTGGGTGTTGGGTTTGGCGGTATCGATGGCAACGCCTCCTTATCTCCAATGAACTCAATTTCCTATACAACGACAGCATCTGACGAATTACGGCAACGTTTCTTTTAAAATACTTTTCTAGCATAATAGTTTTATTTTTCCTTTCTTTATTCTGCATAAAAAAGATATTTTGATAGGAAACAAAGTATACCACAATATCTTATAATTGACACAAACATGCACAGTATATAAAACCGTCCTTTTGTATGGTAACTTTATGCAACTTCTTTCAGGTATACGATATGCTACTGATTCGTGTTTCAACAGGTGAAATGGAAAGGTTGTATGAGATAATTAAGTGTTTATTTCGCATTTCATAGGAACGAATACAATTTTACACTGAATTTATTTAAAATTTTCATATTCTTTAACTTCTTTTATTTCTCTATTCGACGATTTTATTTTACTTTAAAATCATAATCTATGTTTTAAGTTGACAAAATGCTTGT
>NW_018407806.1:239698-247863 GCF_002113885.1 Mizuhopecten yessoensis
TTCGAGTAATATATTAATTTATAAAGAAAGTTCAGGTGTTGTATTAATGCAATCTTGGCGTAAAAATCATGAATTTCTTTTCTACAAACGACTCTCTTAGTGTCCTGAGTCTTTTATGGGCCACTGAGATCACAGGTACGAAAGCCTATAATGATTCACTGACCTTATTAAATGATCAATTAGTGTATATTACTGACTAACTCTTCAATACATTTTGTCGTGTTCTATTGGCAATTCTTAGATACTTTGCCGAATTAGCTATTTCCTTTTTATTTTTGCTTTCTGTTGAAAACAACTTAATCAATTTGTGCATACTAATGTGTCGGATATAGTGAGGATTGCTAAAGGACCTGCGTAAATCGGCAAAAATTGACATTTTAAAACTTCTATATCATTTCAGACACACACAAAAACACAAAACTCTATTTCTGTTTTGTTACCCTGGTATTTACCAGTTTCTATACCTATTACAAGACTCGAGCGACTTGCCAATAAAGCAACATACAAAATGTATTTTGTCAACTACAGTATAACCTGTCTAAACAGGCCCCTGTCTAATACGGATCCCTGTCTAATCCGGCTTTAATTTGTGTTCCTGGCATATTCCCTATATAAACCGGACCCTGTCCATTCCGAAAACCGGCGTTCCATGTAAAGACATCCTGTTTAATTCGGTCCTTAAATTTCTCTCGGCCGGCTACAATCTAAAGCAAACACATTCTAAACAAAAAAGAGCTATCTAGGTGTTATAGTAAAAGGTACTGAAGGAATTGCCGGCACTCAACACGGGAATGAAACTTGCTAATGTCGGCTTAATAGTGTGAATCAATCTGTTTCATAAAAACATATGGTACAAAGAATTTCCACAACTCCTTAACATAATTTGCTTCTTTATTTCAATAGAGATAGTTTATTAATTTTGAACTTTTAAAACGAAAAACTCTTATCAGCTCATTCACTTTTAAAACATCAATAACTAACTTCAGTTAGATAAACATGATAAACAATGTGGAATTGACTTAATTTTGTAGGATAATTCAACATTTTATTGGTCAAAAGAAGCACAACATATAGGTGAACAGTGTACAGTATATATAGGTGATCAGTATACAGTATATATATAGGTGATCAGTATACAGTATATATAGGGTATCAGTATACAGTATATATAGGGTATCAGTATACAGTATATATAGGTGATCAGTGTACAGTATATATAGGTGATCAGTATACAGTATATATAGTTGATCAGTATACAGTATATATAGGTGATCAGTATACAGTATATATAGGGTATCAGTATACAGTATATATAGGTGATCAGTAGAGTTCATATAGGTATGAGAAAGCAGAATTGATATAACGCACCCAGATTATGACATGGTTGAATTCATTCTTGTTGGAATATAAATGGTTTCATGTGAAGAAAATCGTTATCAGCTAATAAATCAGTGTATGATCGTCGCCGTAAAATTAAAGTCGGAGGAACATCTACACAGATCACAAATTCCTCTATCTTTTTTTCCAATCTTTTTCCGCCCTTATATATCAGTGTTACTCATAAATAAAATGATGTATACCTCTATCAAAGAAGTATTCAAATCGCCTCTCTATTGAAACACGAATATTCAGTTTTGGCATACCTGTTTAGACCAATGACTGTTACCATGCATATATATTAGTTTTAACTTAAAACAAAATGTTTCAATGTCAAGGCTAAATGCAGGGCTCTGTTAAACATGGTTTTGATCCAATTAACACTTTATCGTTAAGTACTGAGACAGAGCCAGAAAAAGTCAAAGATGCAATAGTTGTGACTTCGAAAATCTGTAAGATCAATTTCAGTACCGATTAACTGTGCTAGACAATACAGAACTTTTACGATCTAAATGACTACAGGACGTTTTCGATCTTTTTCGGTCTCATAAAAAGTAGAAATTTTATCTTGAATACATTTTCAAACTTATTTTATAACATCATTTAATTGGGGCTATCTTTCCTGGTGGAGATTTCCTTTTCATTGCGCATGATTCCCCACCATAGCAACAAAATTGCGTTGCTATGTAAACTGAATAGCCAAAATATGGTGTTTTTTGGACAGCCAAAAATTCCTTTATACGAATGAACACTGTTATGAAAATGTTTAAGGAAGTCAGATATTTATTTGCACGCGGAGGCTTTCAAAAATTGAAGACTTTTGTTAATTTGCTTCAAAATGGCCAACTGTCAACGTAAATAGCACAACAGACGATATTCTCGCCTTCCTTTAGTAAAACGTCTCTTTCCTATGCCATATACATCTTATACCAGTTGTTGAATGGACTTGAATTTTCATATTTGCGTATTTCCTTTATTCCAGATAACGAATATAACAATTCATATCTAAATCCCTGAATAGGCGAGATATGAGCCTTAGCGCTCCTAGTCCTTTTCTACTTTACAATGCGAAATTGCATGATAGTTGATAACTTTGTGAATTCTACTAACGGAGAAATGGTAACTGACTTTTTACCTTCGTCAATGTAAATTCATTACACAGAAGAAACCGGTTCACTCTCCCCCGATTTATTTTGACGCACTCTGCCCCCACCCCCTCGGTCTCTTTCCGTCTTTGCGTTACTAAGTGACTGTCTGTCTGTCTATGCCTTCTTTCGGGTCTATACAAAAAGATAAAAAGGTGAAATACTCCTCCTCGCAACTAGATAAAGGTGTTGGCCCCTCCTCGCAACCACATTGCATGTTCCTTTATATACTGAATATGCTTTATTTCCTTAACGCTGTATCACATTCTGTGTTAATTGAATGGCATTGGTACAGCTTGAAGTCTATATAAAAGCTTTTCTGTAAGTGGACAATGGAGTACAAAGGACCGTTTACCTCTAGTAGCAATGATCGAAACTCACTTAAACACTCGCCATAAAGAGTCTATTTAATCCAATGTCAATATTTCTCTTTGAAATGTCATATGATATTGATATTTTCTCTGCTACTTGTTACTGCGAATTCAACCGTGAATAGTGTTACACCGACCTGGCAGTTTTTCAGAGGGCATTTTAGAATATGAAGAAAAGTAACATATTCAAAATAAAGGTCTAATCGAAGTGTATAAACATATTTTGCGAAGGGCGCTCGTCACTTTCCTCATAGTCATTAGTTTTTCGCAAGCCTGTATGTTTTTCTTCAAAGAAATTATTTCGTTGAGAAGCTTGCATTTTCCGCCCATGACCAATGTTTTGTTCAAACACCTTAACAGCAACATCAACTTTGCTTTATTCTCTTTATAAAATTACACATGTACGGAGTAAACATATTTACAACAGTATACAAAATCAAAAATAATAATTCGAGGACAAATCATACAAAATTTTGATGAATTTCTAAAAATGTTTCCGTATACACCTGTACTTAATCTATTGTAAAGTGTGGGTCTTTGTTTCATAAACAAAAATTATTCTCGTGAATAAATTGAAATGTGAAACACGACATAAATAAGCGATGGCTACATTATATTGTCAATAATTAGCTGTTCTGTCTATGAGAGGTTCGTGGTGAAGTATGGGAACGACATTTAACAGACAGGAAACAATGTTGATTTCAATATTGTTAGGTCTTTCCCACGCGATGACCCTCGTTTTGAATAAGCATATTTAAATTAAAACATTTTTTTTCATTCCTTTTCAATGTATACTGTGACCTGGGTTAAAATGCAATTAAAATTAAAATGCAGGTAAAAGTATATCAAAACAATTCAAACTTCTTTCTACTATTTACTGTCTTAGGGGATTGCGTGAATATTGACAGTAAAACCTCGATTTAATGACCCTCGTTTCATTGGCCACCTCGTTTACCGCCAACAATTTCAGTGTCCCTTTTTCCTTTTTCTAAAAAAACCTTAAATATATTTCCCTCAGTTTATCGCCAACCCCTTTATAACACCAACACTCCTCTGGACAAATGGTTGCAGTATAACGAGGTTTTCGTGTATTTTACCCTGGTATAGTAGACATTGATCCCGGAATCAATCTGGGAGTTTTCGTTTAGCGGAAGTGCCGACGGCTCCCGATTCAGTGTGGGGAGGTAATATCATCGCTCGTCACAGCTCGGCAGATTCCGTACCTACACCAAACCTCTTATGTATGAGGCATTCTTGGAGAGTACCGGAATCAGCCGAGGTAAGCCGAATGATACAGTCTTTTTTTGTGGTTTTTTTGTGGTTTTTTTTCTCATTTTCAATGTTTTGAGAGGATTAACTTTAATATCTTTTTCTGTTATTTGACGACAATAAATCTGATAGTTTGTAACATTTGGGCTTCGTCAAATTTATAGTTTTTAATGTACATGTCTTTCTCAAGTCCACAGAAAGGACGTTTAAGTACAAAATGGAATTCATCTTCTTGTGTTTTTTTTCTTATTGACACCAGAAAACAGTCATCATCCTTTTCACGCGATGTTATATCTACATTAAGACATCAGGTACTCCTCTACTTGAACACGACCGTTACCGTTGTCACTCTAGACTACGGAGATACCTGTACTTTTATTGGGTTCATGCTCGTCATATTATTCACACTTGATGCCTCGACTGTTTGTCTGTGTACATTGAAAACACTCTGGGTTCTAATGGGGATGGTTTTCAGGTGGATCCCCATTCTTTCAAGGTCGTCTAGACGCTTTACACGAAAGGTGCGTCGGTTTTGGTCACCAATTCTCAGCAGGTGTGCCGTTATAGTCGTGAAATCTCTGTAGTATATGGTACTTGTGAAGACTGCCAAGAAAAAATAGAGTAAAATACTTTTATTATACTTATAAAAATGCAATTGATAAGTCTTTTTTTTTTAATTTATGACATTGGGTTTGTCTTAAATCTTGAACTTTACACTGTTAAGGCAAGTGTCTATATGTTAATGTTATTTATTTCTAATTCGTTAGGCCCTTTCTGACCATTCATACTGCTTAACTAAAAATTTAAACCAACGTTCTTCAGACAGGAGAACCTCATGAATGTGCAAAACTATGCTGATATATAATAATAACTAACATTTAAAGTTCAAAATACCCTATTATGTCGTTCAATGTTTTGCTTTCGTGTTATTTAATTCTTGAAATCGTATATGATTATCTTCACTTTGATAAGTGTTTCTTCTTAAATAACACGGTTAAGATTGTTTACGCGGACACATTAAAAATATAGCTGTAGTAGTGCAGAAGTCGTGCTATTTGATATTGGTATTGCTATGGGGGAGTATGTAACTGAGTAAGGTCGGGTTACCGAAGGTTTCCGTTGATGATGTCATATCCCGACCTCGGTGTGCACCTCGTTGAGGCTGGTGATGAACCTGTTTCGCTGAGTTGAAGGAGACTTATATATTATATAATATAAACTTACACTGTTTTATAGAAGTACAATGTGGCTACACACCATATAAAGTTGATCACATGAATACTTGTTTCTCCAGAATGTTTTTTAGGCACAAGGCTGTACAACCTTATTCAAATTAGATCTTAGCATCGCTCCCGTTTTCTGGTATGTCGCGTGGAAGACATACAAATGTATCAGTTAACGAGAGCAATGCGAAGATTTAATTTTAATTAGATTGAAAACTGTGATATTTTCTTTCGTGAATTAAAACCTTCACAAATGATTAAGTACATTTTGTAGCAAAATCAA
Source organism: Mizuhopecten yessoensis (assembly GCF_002113885.1). Taxonomy (NCBI): domain Eukaryota; kingdom Metazoa; phylum Mollusca; class Bivalvia; order Pectinida; family Pectinidae; genus Mizuhopecten; species Mizuhopecten yessoensis. The sequence goes on from NW_018407806.1 coordinate 245,367, forward strand.
GAAAATTGATGTCTGCGAAAGTGAAGTAACGTACCGTAGGTTTTTTAGCACATCCTGTCACGGTATTCAGTGACTTATACACATAGCCCTACTCTATTACATTTATTTAAAAAGAAGCAGGATTTTTGTTTACAGTTTATGAAAACAAGATTCCCTTCCAACTTTTTTTAAAAATTTCAAATATTCAATTACCTTTTACTCAGTAAGCATATAAAATGTTGCCAGATTAGATTAAGTGTTGTGAGATTATAAATAATTCCGAGTTAAGTACCATCGGTGTGCCCCACAAATAACAGAATAAAACAATGGCGGTGTGTTAAACATATTATTATGGCGAGACTAATACTGCATAGCTGGCAATATTCACGGTCACTAAAGATAACGCCAAAATAAATACTCGGTGAATATTTATACCATGAAAATACAGAGATAAAAGAAGAGACATGTTTACCTTTTGACTGTCGAATAATGGAAATCAACACCAATTCGATATCGAATTTTGCGTGATTTTAATAGAACACTTGTTAAATGAATATTTTCACCCGAATACAAAGTATCCTCGTGAGTGCTATATTTCTTTCCTAGAAATATTGTGCGTAACTTAATCCCCATTAAATAGTTCTGATCAGGACAATCGCGAAATATTAGCCCCGTGAAATAAAACAGCTATACAGGATTAGATCCTTGTGATAAATAAATTTTTAAAAACGTGTTTAATATACAATGTGTCTTAGTTTGTCATAAATCTATAAAATTAATATTTAGGAAAAAATCCCGAAATATGCTAAATAACCTGTGGCGATGGTTCCTATCTACGAACGTCAACTTTGATGTAATATTTGATTAAAACCGCAAAAGTAATCTTGATTAGTTATATAACTTAATCTTCATAAACTTTCTGCTTCGGTTGTGATATGGTCACCGTAAATATAATTGGATTATGTGGTAGGTGGGAGGCGATGTGCGTTGTATACAATATTTGCTGTGTCTCGTACTAAGTCAGAGTCTATATTTCGCTCAGTTTCGCTCAGATGACATCGTTGTAAGCTAACTATTACGGAATGGTCGCCCATCTGTTTCATTTGACATTGAAATGTCTTTAAGATGAAAACTCAAACAAGCTTATATTTGAGTTAAAACTCATTATGCGTAGGATGAAGTGATTAAACCAGTGAAGGACTATAGATTTCACTAGCGATTTAATTTCTGTAAAGTTGATAGAAATTCTACAAAGAAGTGAAACGAATACCGGTTCGGCCACACCCTTTCTCGGGACAAATGATCATGATTTTCGTAATTGGACTGGGTACCCTTCCTTTATTTCTAAATTTCCTCATGAGGAGTCAAACAAAATCCTTCAGCTCTCCCCGTTCTCCTCAATGGCGTCACGTCCTCGTCCGTCCGTCTGGCGTCAACATTTTACCTTAAAAATGACTTCTTCAGAACGATAAAACTAAGGTTAACTGTATAAGTTATGTTGAACACTGAGATAAAGCGCTATCAAGTTTGTTCAAATGAATGACCATGACCGACTTCCAATATTATTGGGGTCAAATGTATTGCAAAAAAAAAAAATCTTTAAATGATCCAGGGGTCGACATTTATGTTATTTGGTTGTGTAGCATGCTGGGTCTGGTTTTATTAGGTTAACCGTCCTGTTGTCGTCTAATGTTATTTGTATGCGTGCATGTATGTATGTGGTATTTGCCTCCTTGCAATAGCAAGGATCTGATGTCGACTTAAAAGTAATACCATGCCGAAAGCACTAAGCACAATACTCCACCCAGTCAACGGGCAAACTAGTTGCTGTATTTGGTATAAATGCTGAACGTTAAGCATGGAATAACAACTACAATTTCAAGTGTTTTGGTATGTCCCGGTTTCGGGAGAAAACCCACTGTATTCCTCACTTTGGCAAACGTTCAACGCTAAGGCTAGAAGTGAAGTATTGCCAAGGAAGGCGCTAGGAAGCAATAAGATTGATAGGAAGTAAAGTGAAAACATAAAGATCCAAAATATTGCAAGGGGGGTAGCATATCAAGTGTGGTATGATAAAAACTGTTCCCTTATCAGAAAAATCCCGAGGTGAAAACCCCAATTCTTTGGAGCACCACATTAGTCGCCTTTTACGACACGCAGTGGTATACAGCAGGCATGCTGGAATGACGGGCTATATAATTGGCTAAAATGAATGACATTTACCTACCTTCAAGGTCAAAGGGGTCAACCACTGAATGAAGGACACTGACTCGCATTCAAGGTCACGGGTCTCAGGGGCGTTTCTAGGATATTTGAAAGAATCAAATCTTTTGGACCTTTTTTTTTGCTTAAAAAATACGGATCACCCATCGGATGGGGGAATCAGTATAAAAAGAAATCAGAGTATGTGTTTAATTAATGAATATGATAAATGCCATATTCAATACAATATTAGCAGATTACGATAGTTTTATTTTGTTGTTGTTTTTTGAAAAGGGGGGGGGGGGGGGGGGGGGGG